>NW_011499915.1:417054-453449 GCF_000495115.2 Populus euphratica
ATGTGTGTGTGTGTGTGTGTGTGTGTGTGTGTATATATATATATATATATATGTTTTCTTTTGGGCATTTACATTCTCCCCCCCTTAACATGAATTTTGTCCTCAAAATTTAAGAGGTTTCATATTGCATACCTAGTGGTTCAAATAAATTGGGGTACTTTTTCCTCATCTCAGCCTCCCTCTTCCAAGTTTCCTTTTCTATTTGAGTATTTTTCCATAAGATTCTAATGATGGGGATCGTTTTGCTCTGTAACTCCTTCACTTCTTGATCAAGTATCCTTATAAGCCTCAATTCCAGTGTTAAGTCTTCCTTGACTTCTACTGGAACTTGGGGTAGAATTCGGGCGGGGTCCATGTCAGCCTTTCTTAACAATGATACATGAAACCCATCATGGACCTTGGCTAACTATGGGGGCAAGTCCACTTTGTAGGCTACTGGCTCTACTCGCTGTAAGATTTTGAAGGGTCCGATGAAGCGGGGAGTTAACTTCCCTTTCATCCAAATCGTAACATGTTGTTCCATGGAGCTACCTTCAGGAACACTTGGTCCCCCGTACTAAACTCGAGAAGTCTTCTCCTCACATCAGCATACTTCTTCTGTCTATCCTATGCGGCTTTGATGCGATCCCTGATAGTCCTCACTTTCTCTATGGTGACTTGGACCAACTCCGCGCCATATAACTTCTGGTCCCCAATTTCCTCCCAACATAAAAGAGTCCTGCACCTCCTACCATACAAGGCTTCATATAGGGCCATCCCTATTATGGCTTGGTGACTATTGTTATACGTGAACTCCATCAATGCAATGTGTTCCTCCTAGTTTCCTCTAAATTCTAACACACAAGCCCGTAATAGGTCTTCCAAGACTTGGATGACTCTTTCTGATTGGCCATTTGTTTGAGGGTGAAACACAGTGCTCATATCATTCCCAAGGCATGTTGTATGCTCGTCCAAAGTCGAGAGGTGAACCTGGGATCTTGATCCGATACTATAGACATCGGAATCCCATGAAGCTGAACTACCTCATTTATGTAGATCTTGGCAAGCTTGTCCACCAAATTGGTCATTTTTATAGGCAAGAATAGTGCGGATTTCATCAACCGATCTACAATGACCCATATCGTATCATTTCCTTTCCTCCCTTTAGGAAATCCTGACATAAAATCCATGGTGATCATCTCCCACTTCCATTTTAGAATTTGTAATGGTTGTAATGGTCCCGCAGGCCTTTGGTGTTCAACCTTGACTTATTGACATATCCCACACTTAGACACATACTCAGTTATTTCCCTTTTCATATTAGACCACCAATAGAGGTGTTTCAGGTCTCGATACATCTTAATGCTGCCAGGATGTATGGAGAACTTGGACTCATATGCTTCTTCTAGAACCATTCATTTGATTGTTTCGTCATTAGACACGTACAACTGTTATCCCATCATCAATGATCCATCATCCGCTACCCGAAATTTTATTTCTACCCCGGCCTCTACATTCTTCCTAATCTTGGACCCCTCATTTTCATGGAATTAGGCATGTAGTATTTGTTCCCGATACGTTGGTCGCACTAATAGTTGGGCTACTAACCCACCTTCAGCATTAATGTCTAAATTTGCACCCATCACTTTCAATTCTGTCAATTACCGCTCCTTTCCCACTGTTAACCTTCCCAGGGTGGCTTTATTTTTGCGATTGAGGGTGTCTGCCACCACATTTGCTTTCCTTAGGTGGTATTCTATAGTGTAGTCATAATATTTAATGAGCTTTATCCACCTTCTTTGTCGCATGTTTAACTCCTTTTGTGACATCAGATACTTCAGGCTCTTATGATTAATAAAAATTTGGGTTTGAGACCCATACAAATAGTGTCTCCATATCCTCAAGGCAAATACTATAACAGCCAACTCCAAGTCATGCACTGGGTAATTCCCTTCATGAGTCTTTAACTGCCTTGATGCATGGGCAATCACCTTCCCATGTTGCATCAGAACACACCCCAATCCCTTTCCTGAGGCATCACTATATACCACAAAACCCTCGGTCCTTAAGGGAAGGGTTAGCACTAGAGCAGTGGTGAGCCTCCTTTTTCATTCTTGAAAGCTTTTCTCATATTCTTCCGACCATACCCATTTCTTATTCTTCCTAGTTAGCTAGGTCAAAGGGGTTGCAATTAGGGAAAAACCTTCGATAAACCTCCGATAGTATCCTGTAAGTCCCAGGAAGCTACTTATTTTGGTGACCGAAGTCGGTCTTTCCCATTTCAAAATTGCTTCGACTTTTTGGAGGTCTACAAAAACACCTTCAGCTGAAATGACGTGTCCTAGAAACATCACTCTCTTCAGCCAAAATTCACATTTACTCAGTTTTGCATATAACTGGTGATCTCTCAAGGTTTGTTAGGCTTGCCTCAAGTGTTCTCCGTGCTCCTTGAAAAAATTCAAGTACACCAGTATATCATCAATGAATACCACCACAAACTTATCAAGGTATGGTTGGAAAACCTGATTCATCAAGTCCATGAAGAGGGCTAGGGCATTCGTCAACCCAAATGGTAGCACCAAAAATTCATAGTGTCCGTAACGAGTTCTAAATGCGGTCTTTGCTACATCCGCTTCTTTAATCTTCATCTGATAGTACCCTGATCTCAGATCTATCTTCGAAAATACCCTCGCTCCCTTTAATTGATCAAACAAATCATCTGTCCGAGGTAATGGATACTTGTTTTTCATTGTTATTTTGTTCAGTTGTCAATAGTCAATACAAAGTCTATGGGTTCCATCTTTCTTTCTTACAAATAGGACAGGTGCTCCCCAAGGAGAATTCCTAGGCCGTATGAACCCTTTGTCTAACAATTCCTGTAGTTGAGTCTTTAACTTATAATATCTTTAACTGATAATATTTACAAGTATTATCATTATTCAAATAAGATAAATAATATAATCATGTTAACAATTCATAATCCAATTGGAACCTCCTTTATGTATGGTTTCCAGTTGAATAATAAGAGTTTATACTAGACTTATTTGACATACAATTAGTAGATCCTCTAACATTGACATTTATTGTTATCATTGTTTGATCCTTACATTGATCTTCCATCTCAAAGTTCTCATCAACTTCTTCTTTTTCTTCTTCTTTATTACTACTACTACTACTAGTAGTATTAGTCTTATTATTACTACTACTACTACTATTATTGTTGTTGTTATATTGTTGTTATTTATAATTTATACAATTAACCTCCTTGTGATTCGATCCTAGTCTTGTCGGATTACTTATTACTTAAACACTCCTTCACTTAGGAGAAGACATTAATCTTTTGGTTGTGTCAGCTTTTACCCTCTAGGTTGCATCATTTGTATTAATTTGTTTCATATAAAGTTTTCACAGCCTCATGATTTGATTTGTGAATTTAATAGGTTAACTCTCATTGATCAAATATGTCTCAATATTTTTTTTAAATATCATTAAATATATTATTGTCTCAATATTTAAAAATAATGTCGTCTAATATATATTATATTTTGAATTCATGATTAAACATTTGTTCTACTATAAAATACATTAACAATATCTAAATATTTTTTTACATTAAATTTTTTTTATCCAATCACAACATACAACATAATGTGAGGCAATCATCTTGAAAAACACTATATTTATAAAAATCTAATAATTCTTCTAGAAATTTATCTCAATATTTGAATGAAAATAAAAAAGAAAGTAAACCTTCTTATTATTAGATTAACACTTTAAGGTTAAATACGCAAATTATATGCTTAGAAAATATAACAAAACTTTGGGAATCATTATTAAGCTTCATTGTTTTTTTTTTTTCCGACTTAGCCTTTTATATTTTTATTTTAATTTGATTTTTTTAATTTTACCCTTAGATTTTTTTAACAATCATTTGGGTTGGCTTTATACAAGCCAAGTAAATTGGATCATGTTTGAGCAACTTCTACACAAATTAATTTTAAACTCGAACTAAATATGAAAATGAGTTGAAAGGTTTTTTATATCAATTTTATCTTTTTATTTCTTAATTTTATTTTTAAATTTTTTTTATATGTAAGCCATGTTCTCTTTGAATTATCCAAGTTGACTGATTTATATTAAGATAACTCACATGTAGTTTATTTTTAAATTCGGGATAGACAAGAAGTTGGGTCTAAAGGTTTTTATGTCAATTTAATATTTTTTTTCTCAAATTTATTTTCAAACTTTTTTACTAAATGATAATTTTTTTTTTAAATTGATCAAATCAACCGTGTCATATAAAATAATTTTTATATTATTTAATTTTAAATACATATTAAAAAAGAATTTATATCAGAATCTTTTAAATTGACCTAATAGTTTGAGTATAATAAAAATACTATACAGCTTTTTACTATTTAAATATTTTTAGTTAATTTTTTTAAAAAGATCATTATGCCTATTAGAAACAACTTGTTTGTTTTTTATTATAAAATTATATTTGAATTGAAAAATATTAAATTAATATTTTATAATATTTTATAATAATTTTGATGTTATAATAAAAAAAATTAAAAAATTATTTTAATAAATTTTTAAGTTAAAAATATTTTTAATTATCGGATTCGAAGGAAAAAAACAAAGCTAAAAAAAAGGTATTCTCCGAAGTTCCCCTCTCTGTCTCTCAGACACACGAGTGAGTCTCAAATTTATAGCAGGACCAAGTCACTCCTCATTTCTGTTCCGTGGTTGTATAAAAGAAACCCCCTTCCCATGTTGTTTTTAAAAGAAAACTATTCTAGATACATCATTTATATTTAATTTAGTTTCATACATATTTTTAATACAAAATTACTTTACAATGCAAAATATTCATTTTTTTCCATTAAATCATTTGAAAAAAAAATTATAAATACAAGTTTTGATATTTGACATGACCCTACAAGTAGTTGAAAATATATATATATATATATATATATATATATAAACATAATTTAAGGACATATAAATATCATTTCTAGCCCAAATTGGGCATTTGTCTATTACCACATTAACTAGTTTCTTCAATTCTACATTAGGTAGGTCTTCATTAGATAGGACACTAATTCAATTAATCAGGGTATTTTATTAATTAATAAACTATTATCTCTAGTTGCTCATTAATCAAGATATCAATCTTATTAATTAAGATAACTAGTTTTTTTAATTGCCTATTAATCAAGGCACTAGTCTCATTTACCAAGATAACTAATTTTTTCAATTGCTTTTTAACCAATAGTTTCTCTGATAATTTAATATTTATCAAATAACATTAATTTATATTTAAAAGAAATTGCAATCACAGTTTAAATAATACTTTAGTTTTAAGATGCCAAGAACCTATTCAATGTCTAAATGTATGAAATGGTCTCATGTTGCTGAATAGGTCATTTGACCTCTCTTGTTTTAGTCAGAACAATATCATTTATTATTCAATCGTTAATTTATTTTAAAATTTAACTTCATAAACAATCATTTTATTCTTAGCTTAAATGATTTGACATGATTCCATCACTTAAGCTAATCATTATTAACCATTTAATTCATATTAATAATTTTATTTTTATAATTTCCATCATTTAAATCTTACATTAAAAGCAATTCTAAACAAATTTTAAAGTTCATTACTCTTAGCCAACTTAACTTTAGTTAATTACTCGAGAACATTGATCAATATTGCAACTATATCTAAAATTATAAAATTTGGTTTCGTGCATAGTTTATTCCTTCTTCAAGCTAAGATACAAGGCCATAATTTTACTGAAGAGAAAAAAACTCAATTCTACCATTAACATATTCAAAATTACAAAGTTATTACAACATTTAAAAATTATCCAGCAAGATTTAATCTAACATTCTCTTAGTTTTTAACCCATATTTAAAGTTTTATAACTCCAAAAGAAACAACGTCAGTCTCGTTAAAAAGATAACATCCTTTACTATAACTTTTATAAAGAAACTTATTTAAGTGTTGTAAACCCCAATGTAAAATTCTTGATAATAATAAAAGAAAAGATTATGAAAAATTAGGGGAAATGATAAATTAAATTATTAAAATGATAGTAGATTCAAGAATTTCAAATAAAATATTTTGTGCAAGTATTAAAAAAACATAGAAACATGAATAAAATTTAAATGAAAGTGAATTGCGAGAAACTAAAAGTGCCAGCATGTAACTTAGTGAAATTTAAAATAGCTCGGGTAAAATTTAGTATAAATAGGTGTTAAGATTTAAGAAAAATTACCTAAAAATTATAAAAGTTATCATTAAGGGACCTAGTTATATGTGTGTGAGAGAGAAAAGAAAAAAAACTTGATTTTTCAAAAGAGAAGGGAAAGCATGCAGTAAAAAAAGAGGAAAAATCAAAGCTAGGGAATTCTTCAATTTGAAAAAGTTAAAATTTTGACTTTCAATAAGGTTCGATAAAACTTTTAAATACTTTTAAATAAGATTCTTGAAGGCTACATGCTCTAAATTAATTAAACATTGTGAAACTAAAATTAGGATTCTTGGTTAATTTTAGAGAAAATTGAAATTGATTATGAAATCATGTTAAGATTATTGAAGTAAGTAGAGAAAATAAAAAATTATTGTAATTGAAGCAAAATCTAAGGTGTTCTTGAAGAAGGAATTTTTAGCTAAATAAAAAAATGGGAATTTTGATGAGATGATGGAATTGTATAGAAAATAGATGAAATTAATGTTAAAGATTGAATAAAACATGAAATTTTTATGTTTTTCTTTAGTTTAATTTTTGGCCTATAACAAATAAAATTAAAAAATATATATTTTTTACTTAATCGATGAATAAGTTCAAAATATAGGAATTTAAAGAATAGGAAGAAAATCAAACCCTTTTCCTATTTCCTAAATGTTTGGGCCAAAAAAGGGCAAGAAAATGAAATATTAGGAATATTGACATGATTGATGAAATTGAGTTTGATTAAAATAAAAAGAATACTAACTGATGAATGGAAAAAAGAAAATTTCCAAAGAAAAGAATGAATCTTCATGTTTCCTTTTTTATTCTAATTTCGACAAATATAATAATAAATTGAGAGATTTCATTTATTGATCATGTTAATATGAAAAGTAGAATAAATGATAATAGTTAAAGTTTGATGTAAATGAATAAATTTAATTGAGACGGTTAAGTGAGAAAGAAATTATGTTTGTTGTATATGAGAAAAGAAACTTGGCTATAATAAAATTATTGTTTATGCTATAAGTTAAAAAATTTGATATTGATCTAATTGAGAACTTGAATCGAAAGTAAAAAAATTGTAATTTTTTTATATAACAAAATAAAAGAAATGATTTAATGCTCCTGTTGATGTAGAAGAAGCTGCCAGGCCAACATCACAACAGAGAACTTTAGCACGAGCTCAATCATCAGGTAAATATTTAGTGTCTTTAATTTATTATTGGTCAATATTTATTGTTATTTGATAAATTATGGTAAATCAATTAGCAAATATTATATTGTTTAGTTGAGGAAATAAAATACATGATATGTTGAACTAATTCCTAAATTAATAAAATTAGTGTCCTAGTGAAGGGGTGTAATGAAGAACTAATTTTGTTGTTAATGAATAGTGCCCTAATAAATGATTAAAACATTGAAATAATTCTTGAAGTAATAGAATGAGTGCTTTGATGAACAAACAAGTCATTAAACTAATTTTCTAGTTATTAAGATTAGTGTGAGGATGAATGGGCGAAATATTGAACTAATTTTCTGGTTATTAAGATTAGTGTCCTAATAAATAAACAATTTGTTGAATAAATTTTCAGATTAATGGAATTAATGCCCTGTTTAATGGGGGGTTGAGAAACTAATCACTTATTAGTGGAATTAATACCCTGGTTAATGAGCGTTGAGAAGAATTATATTTTTGATTGATTACAATATTAAAGAATTACTCTTTCTTGTTTGAAAACTTGTGCTTGGAATTTTATGAAGTATCACATCAAAGATTTAAATGAAATATAATGCTAGATGAATGAATTAATTTAATGATTTTATAAACAATTTAAAAAAAAATTAAGAAAGAAAGAATTTATTGATTTTCCATTTTACTTGTTTAGTTGAATTATTGTATTAAATAAAATTCTAGGTACATTTCTATATCCAGATGAGCAGTAAATTAGTTTTTTTATATTTTGTTGAGTGTCATTTTACAATAAATATTTTTTTTATCAAATGCCATCTTCTGATATTTTTTTAAAAACATCATTGTATTTTTCTTTTTTTAATAAAACATGTGTCAATAAAAGATGAATGAATTGTCACTTGTAGTCATTATTTCAATTTCTTCCTTTCACTTTACTCTCATGGAAATATATATTAATCTTCTTTGTTTTGTTTGTTTTAATCTCAATCTCAAACTTTATTTTTTATTCAATTTTTTTTTGGCATTTTTATAAAAAATTTATTTGTTTTGAATTTAATTCTACAATTATAATTTGTCATATATTATTTTTTTGAATTCAATTTTTATTTTTTTGATTTCTAATTTGTATTCTTGGCATTTTTGTTAAAGTTTTATTTATTTTCAATTTTATTTTTAATCAAATTTTATGGTATATTATTTTTTTCTATTTTTGCCCACATTCTTTTGATTTGTTTTTCCTTTTCAATTTAACCCTCCAATTAAAAAAAATTATTGTCCTCTAATTTATTTTTTATTTCAATTTTCATCCTTATTCTTTTAATTATAATTTTTCATTTTAGATTCTTTTTAGTAATTAATTTTTTTTCTAGTTTTATTATTCAATATTTGATTTGTGAGGGATTAGGCTTCATGTTTTTTCATTTATGATACTTTCTAATCTAATGACCAGAGTCGCATGTTTGAAAATTTAATAGAGATTGACATTATTTTTTTAGCTAATTTTCTTTTCTGAATTCATCATTTTATATTTTTTTAAAAAAATTATTTTATAATTATTTTAATTTTTTTATAGAATTATTATTATGTCATGAGTTAATTTAGCTTACCTCTAATTATTCAAGTTATATATTTATCACAATAACTTGATTAAATCAAGTCATTTGTTTTTTTATTATTTAATTTTGTACTTCTAAAGTTTTTTTTTCTAAGTTGTCATGCTTTTTTTTTTTACCATCTAATTCAAATAAAACCAATTTATTAAACTCATTTTTTATCATCTAATTTAAATAGAACCGATGTATTAAACTCAATCCCAATTAAACTCAATCCCAGTCAGGCCTCTGACCCAACTTATTTGTTTTTCTTATTTCTTTTAAACACAATTGCATCAACTAAACACAATTGCATCAACTAGATTATCACTATCTTTTTCTTATTTTCTTATTCTATTTTTTATTTTATTTATTATCTTTTTTAATTTTTTTAAAAAATAATTTTTAAATTTATGTTTCAGACGGTATCCCTTCACTATGATTTTTTTTATATATATATTTTGCTTATTTAGTCTTTTTTTAATTTAGGTATTTTTTAAAATGTTTTGTGTGTTTAAAATTGAAGCAGAAGACTACGAGCATCTCACATGATAAGGTCATACCCGAATATGTCATTTTTGTTCCCCATGCAAAACCAAGGAAACCTTTCGAATCCAGTGACGGGAACAGGCTACGAAAATGGGTGGCGGAGAAATGTTCCTACCTAGCACGAGGATACAGAAGAAAACGCACAATTGCAAGTCCACTTTGAAGCTTAACACACCACTCCTTTTTCCAGATGAGAACCTACTGTTCCATCTTTTGATAATACAACATCTCCGATCAACATATAAATTCTATTGTTTTTCATGATCCAGAAAGGGCAGACCAGGTATGACGGATACCATGTTGATTGTTGGAAAATACAATCAGCCCTTCAATGAGTACTTTTTCCCTGAGAATGCCTGGAATTTTGGCCGTTCTTCCTTTTTGGGCTGCTCTTGTTTGGTCTCTTTTCCAGCTCCCTGCAAAATAAAAGAAACTATCAATTTGCAGTTCTGTTGTTAACGTCTTTTCCACACTGGCTCAGTGTGGTTGGCAGTTCCTTGGTGGAAGAAAAATAGCACCTGCTGTGTTTCCTTAGGAGAGCGACTTGCATTTGACCCAAACACAAGCTTTCCCTGAGACTGGCGTGCAGTATTTTTTGAAATAGATCCGAGAGAAGGCTGCCTGCTGCCATTGGCAACAGCAGGTTGCTTGTCTTTAGACCCTGATGAAACTGGTGGGGGCTGATAGCTCATTGGTTTCCCATCCAAGCGTCTACCTCTTCCCGTAAATGGGTTGAATTTTGGTTCAGTCTCAGCTGGAACCTCTTCAGCTGCAAGAATCAAATATAAGTTTTGATAAAATGAAAAATGCAACCTTCTTTACAACTTGCTGATCAAATTCCATGTCATAATCAAGCATTTTTCATCCCCCGCAGAAAAAATCTTCTGATCGCTTTCTATGTTCTTTAACTAACTATTGTTACAACAGGCATGACACAATTTTTATTAGAACACAAGAAATATCAATAATCATTCCATGCTTCTGCTCCAGCCATTGATGCAGAAGACACAGATTTTACTCAGATAAGTGGAGAAGCATACAAAGACAACCAATCATTAAAAGCATGAAGAGCTGGACTGGAGAGTGTTTGGGAGTGTAGTAGTGGTTGCTTTTTAAAGTGTTTTTCCTCTAGAAATATATCAAAATAATATATATTTTTATTTTTTAAAAATTATTTTTGACAACAGCACATCAAAATAATCTGAAAACATTAAAAAAAAATTAAGCAAAAAAAATGAAATTTCATGGAACGCAGTGCAAACTACGTCCTAAATGGTGCCTAACTCTATACAACTACTGTAATTGTTCAAATTAACTGATTCAACACTACAAAATGAATTCATGGAAGAATAAAGATATGCATGCACCTTGGGAGGTTGCCTTGCTTATAGGAACAGATGCAACAGGCTTTTCAGGCTCCTTGTAATCCAGGGGAGGTGCAAAGTCCACCTCACAGTCCGTCTCAATGATACTTATTGCATTTGATGGCTTCGTTTCCACAATATCTATGTAGTATTTCTTGTTGTTATATGCCACCATAATACTATCCCCAGTGGTTAAGCAGGAATAATTCCTTAATGTTGTCTCTAAGCTGCATGACAAAGGAAGTCCAATCATATTACAGGATGTCCACCTTAGATAAGGAAATACATGAGAAATATAGGCATACATGAAACATGGAAGAATAAGAAAATAAGGAAATGTGAGAGAATGAAAAAAAATGGTTTATTTGATCCTGTGAACCCATCCACTAATCCTAAAGTTTCCAGCCAAAAAGCAAATTTGACAAGAGAGGACCACAGTTTATATCTTGAAGTCAATAGAGAATGTGAAGTAAGAAACAAGTGGAGCTTATGTAAGAAACCCTTTTTGCTCAAACGTCAGAATGGAAAAATACTTTTTATTTGAATATTACAAATGCATATCAACTGCTTTATTTAAATCTGCTACATAAGAAAGAAAAATTCCTGCAACTGGGCTGGTTGGACAGTTTTAGGCTAAAAATGTTGCGTTGAAGGTTCTAGCACAGCAACACCCCTCAGATTACAGGCACTACAGACAGTACCAGGCTAGTGACTAGTGTGCACATACATTTTCTATTGTTAATATTCCAAAAAAAAAAAAAAACTCACATAGCTTTTGGGTTGGATATATCCAAAAAGTCCTTTGTGTGAGGTTGCAGTTTAACATATTTTCCCTTGGGAAGAGTAACATTTTTCACTCGCACTATATCTCCCTCTTGTAGAAGCAGGTTCTCCATCATCTGGCAAAAGAATAAAAAATCAGCTATTGAAGATTTTGATGTCTTATTCTTTAATTGGAATACAAAAAAGTCAAAATAAATATGCCAAGAATAATCCAAAAAGAAATCCAATCCCTACCCAGTATGGCATATAAATCATGCCTTCCTCTGCAATAAACTCCAGAACCCCACAGTGAGACACCCGCTCAGCAGCAGCATTCCGAAGCTCAAACAACATTGGATAATCTATATGCAGAGATGCTGCAGGATTTTATCCAGAATTGGCATTGTAGATCTCAATCATGGCTCAATTACAATCCAAAATAAAAATAAAAAACACCATTAAAACAACTAACCAAGACGGTCAAGAGCTGAGGGAGGCATTATAACTGTAACAACAGAAATAAGAGCAACATCAAGGGATTGTTGAAGTGTAAAAGAAAGAAGTATTTACACCCAAATATGATTTTGAAGACTTACTTTTATCACCGCTTTCAATTTGTGGCTGCATGGAAGTTAAAAGGAATCAAATCAGTGTCATCAGAGAGTTACATAGGCAATTGGTGATATAATGCTTGGCTCAAAATAAAGCAGAGTGGAAGAATAATACACATAGACTATCCTAAGTTCTACTAGTTTGGAAGAAAGGCTTGTTCAGCTACTGTTTATCATATCTACAGAGTCCTTTGCAGCACTAGAAACAAAGCTTTTTTCCCAATGAGTACACAGTTGCCACAAAATTTAAAGCCTCATAACCCAAAACTCAGAACAACGCCAATTAATAAACAAACGATCACAGCCATTCTTCAATTGAACACCTCAAAATCATATCAGTGAGCTGAACCAACAGAAGGAGAAAAAAGAATCCCAACCTTTTCAATAAATGAAGCAGGGTAGCATCGATATGTCTGCTCAAACGATGTCCCGTGATATCCATATCCATCGAAAAACTGCTGCTCCGCACACAAAACACCAAAAAAAAAAAAATTAATCTCAAGCAACAATTTTCAATTAAGAGTTGAACAAGGCATAACCATCATGAAGAGAAACATACCATTTTGTACTTTGAGCAAAGCAAATAGAAAAAAACGAGCAATCAATCAACCTTCCAGCTCCCTATTCAAACAAGACAGGAACAAATGTGTAAATCTAAAATGCACATTCGATTCAAATCAAGTGCACAGCTTTTTCAAAATTTATTAAAACCCAGAACAAGCTAAATAGTAAAAGAGAGTGGGTTATAGTCAAGCATTTGAATTTCATTCAAAATACGGAGCTCAAAATAGAAAATCAATCACAGTTTCAAATTTAAAACAATAAAAAAACCTCTTTTCCCCCACTAATAAACAGTACAAAAAAATTAAGTAAAATTGAAACTCCCGTGTTTCAATTTATAGCATTAAAATAACAGAAATTAAAATTTAGCTCGAATTAGAGAATTTATAAGCCAAATTCTTTTAGAAAGACAACCTTAACTCAGGTTGTGGTTGGATTTGAGAGCAAGTAACTGTAAAGTAGCTAGAGATCTCAAGTTAATTAACTAAAAGACGCTGATGAAAAAAGGAGAGGGAATGGAATTGATAATTGAATGGAATCACCAGAGGAAAAAGAATTCCTTAGGGGAATTGGATTGGAGAAGACGAAAGGAATTTTAACGAATGTGTAATAGGGAAACGAATAGTTTTTTTTTTTTTTTACGAGGTGAAAAGACAGATGCTCTTCTGTGCGTAATGCTAACGCCACGTCGTTGTCTGCGACGAGCATGTTCCTGTCGTCGGACTTTGTCTGGTTCTTTATTGTCTTATTTTTTAAAATATTGTTTATTTAAAAATATATTAAAATATTTTTAATTTTTTTCAATTTATTTTTAATATTAACATATCAAAACAATATAAAATTAAAATTAAAAAAACTAAAATCTCTAAAAAGACGATAATTTAGCCTTGAAATATTAAAATTGATTTGAAATAAATCGGTGTAATAAAATAAAAAAGACAGCAACACCGAGCCAGGTGAACTGGCTGAAGAAACGTGGACATTCCCTTTGGTCATTTCTCAAAAATGTATGAATGTCCAACGAAGGATAAATGAAAGTTCTTTGGTGGTTACGGAGGGCATAATTGGTATCACAAAATGGAGTTGCTTTCTTATCTTCTAGAGATTATACATAGACAATAATTATCAACACAATAATCATAAAAAGCGAGTATCAAACAAAACAAAATGAATGTCGGCATCACAAATTTTCAGCCAGTTCATCATCGCCGGTGCCCGGGGTCTTCATCTTTCCGTCTCTCTTATCTTAAATCGTTGAAAAAGAAAACGAAAAAAAAAAACATTCTTTAATAAGTTTCACGCCATTATCATTGTATTTATATTATAAAATATTTTAAACGAAGAAGGAAAATCACTGTTGTTTCATACTAAAATCATCATGGATTAAAACAGCAATTCATAATTTTTTTTTTCCTAACTTTTTTTTTTTCAAAATCACTTTCCTTTCTTTTCCAACTTTCCTTTGTTTTTCTTTTTTATTTTTTTTATTTTTTTTATTGATTTTACTTTAAATGGTATGCAGAATTACTATTTCCTCACACTAAAATTATTCGGGATTACTATTTCCTTTTTTATATATTTTTTTTATTTTTTTATTTTTTCCCCAAATTTCCTTTTTTTTCTTTTTTTTCCCAAAATCACTTTTCTTTTTTTAAAAAAACCTTTCCTCTATTTTTTTTATTTGTTTTTAAAAAAAATTATTTTTATTGATTTTACTTTAAATGGTGTAGGGGAATCATTGTTCCCCCACACTAAAATTATTGTGGATTATCACAGTAATTCACAGTATTTTTTTTTAATTTTTTTCTTCAACTTTCTTTTTTTTTCCCTTTTTTTCCAAAATCACTTTCCTTTTTTTTTTCAACTTCCCTTTGTTTTCCTTTTTTCTTTTCATTTATTTTTTTTCCAAATTTATTTTTCTTGATTTTACTTTTTAAATATTGAGCTGATTAAAAATTTAGCTTTATAAATTTTTTTCTTTAAAATACTGTGAATTTTTATGGTGTTTTCTCACATAGTTTTTTATTTTTTATTTTACAAAATTATATTTATCGATTTTTTTTAATATTTTAGTTTTATAATTTTTTTCTTTAAAACATTATTGATTGCTACAATGTTTCTTTTCATATTTTTTTTATAATTTTCTCTGAAATTATCTTTTTTATTTTATTTTTTAATATTAAACTGGTTAAAAATTACAGTTACAATATGTGACAAAAGTATTGTGACTTTCCTCGCAAATTATTGTGGATTGCTACAACATTTTTTTTCCATATAGTTTTTTTCTGTTTTGTTATATTTTTTTCTAAAATTATCTTTGTAAATTTTATTTTCTAAATTATCAAGTTTTTCCTCACAAAATACTATGGATTGATACAGTTTTTCCTCATATTATTTTTTTCCAGTTTCTTTTGTGTTTTCACTTTTTGTAATATTTTTTCCCAACATTATTTTCAATCATTTTATTTTTTTAATATTAAGTTGGTTATAATTTAAATTTGTAATAAAACTTAATCATGTTAGAAAAATACTGTAACTTTCCTTACAAAACATTGTGGATTGCTATAGTATCTCTCCATATTGTTTTTTTCTTATAATTTTTTTAAAATTATCTTTGTTAATTTTATTTTTTTAATATTGAGCTATTTGAAAATTATAATTAGAAGTCATTACAAATAAAGTTAAATCATACGGGGAAACATTGTAATTTTCATCACAAAACACTGTGAATTGCTACAGTGTTTTCAATATGATTTTTTTTTCTTTTTTTTGTTTTTTATTTTTTAAAATTATCTTTTTCATTTTATTTTTTAATATTGAGATGTTAAGAATTTAGCTTTCAAATGTTTTTTCTTTAAAAAACTGCGAATTGTTGCAGTGTTTTTCCATATAATTTTTTTTTATAATTTTTTTTTAAAATTATCTTTGTCCATTTTATTTTTTAAAAATATTGAGTTGGTTAAGGATTATAATTACAATAAAATTAAATCATATGAAAAAAACATTGTAATTTTTCTCACAAAACATTGTAAATTGCTACAATATTTTGCTAAATGGTTTTTTATTTTATTTTATTGGGGAAAGCACTGTAATTTTTCTCACAAAACATTGTCAATTACTACAACGTTTTTTCTTATGGCTTTTTTTCCTTCCATAATTATATTTGTTGGTTTTTTTTTTAATATTAAGTTTAGGCTTTGTAATTGAGAACTTAGCTTTGTAATATTTTTTATTTTTTATTAACATAAAAATTAAATCATGTGGCGAAAGCACTGTATCTTTCCTCACAAAACAATGTGGATTGCTACAAATTATTTTAATCGGTTTCTAAGTTTTTGATCACCAACACAACCTTTTTTTACTGTCATGAAATATTTGTTTCATCATACTTTTAGTTTCTATTACTTATCTAGCACTAGTTTACAATTATAACATTATGACGTACATTTGTTTTATAAGTCCGCGGTAGCGCACGGACATGTCATCTCGTATATAACTAAATAATATGAGAAAATTATTGTTTTTCCACACCTAAATAAACTGTGGATTATAAGAGTAATTCATAGTGCATTTTTTTTTTGTTTTTTTTCACTTTTTTTCAACTTTCCTCTTTTTTATTTTTTTTCTTCTTTTTATTTTTTTCCAAAATTACTTTTTTTTTCAACTTTCCTCTGTTTTCTTTTTTTTTCATTTATTTTTTTAAAATTTTTTTGTTGATTTTACTTTTTAAATATTGAACTGTTTAAAAATTTCACTTTGTAACTTTTTTCCTTTAAAATACTATGAATTTCAGCAATGTTTTCCCATATAGTTTTTTTTTTTTAAAAAAAAAAATTATATTTGTTGATTTTTTTTAATATTGAGCTTATTGAGAATTTAGTTTTATAATTTTTTTTAAACATTGTTCATTGCTACAGTGTTTCTCCGCATGGTTTTTTTTGTTTTTTATGATTTTCTCTGAAATTATGTTTTTTTATTTTATTTTTTAATATTGAGCTGGTTAAAAATTACAGTTATAATATATGAGGAAACCACTATAACTTTCCTTGCAAATTACTATGGATTGTTATAGTGTTTTTTTCCTACATGGTTTTTATCTGTTTTGTTATATTTTTTTCTAAAATTATCTTTGTCAATTTTATTTTTTAAATATTAAGTTGGCTAAGAATTGCAATTACAAGTAAATACAAATTTTTCCTCACAAAAACTATGGATTAATACAGTTTTTCTCCACATGGTTTTTTTCCAATTTCTTTTATGTTTTTATTTTTTTGTAATATTTTTTTCCAAAACTATTTTCGTCAATTTTATTTTTTTTCTTATTGAGTTGGTTAGAATTTAACTTTATAATAAAGGTTAATCATGTGGGGAAAACATTGTACCTTTCCTCACAAAATATTATGAGTGTCTCAGTATATGGTTTTTTTTCTTATAATTTTTTTAAAATTATCTTTTTTAATTTTATTTTTTTTAATATTGAACTGTTTAAAAATTATAATTACAAATCATTACAAATAAGGTTAAATCATGTGAGGAAGTATTGTAACTTTATCACAAAACACTGTGAATTACTACAGTGTTTCTAACATGATTTTTTTCTTTTTTTTGTGTTTTTTTCTAAAATTATCTCTGTTGATTTTTTTTTAATGGTGTGCTGATTAAGAATTTAGATTTGTAATTTTTTTTTAAATACTGTGAATTATTGCAGTGTTTTCCTGTATGATTTTTTTCAAAATTATCTTTGTTGATTTTTTTTCTTGAATATTAAGATGGTTAAAAATTATAATTATAATAAAGTTAAACCATATGGGGAAAGCATTGTAGTTTTTCTCATAAAATATTGTGGATTATTATAGTATTTCTCTTAATATTTTTTTATTTCATTTTATTAGACAAAACACTGTAGTTTTCTACACTAAACATTGTCAATTGCTACAATATTTTTCCCCATGGGTTTTTTTCCTTCCAAAAATATCTTTGATGTTTTTTTTAATATTAAGTTGGTAGAGAATTTAGCTTTGTAATTATTTTTAATTTTTATTAACAAAAAAGTTAAATCAAGTAGGGAAAGTAATATATCTTTTCTCACAAAACACCATGGATTGCAACAAATTATTTTGTTCAGTCTCTAAGTTTTTTATCACCAATATGACATTTTTTTTAGTCATGAAATATTTACTTCATCATACCTTTAGTTTCTATAACTTATATAATGTTGGTTCACAATTATAACAATATCAAGTGTATTTGTTTTATAAACCCGTGGCAGAGCGCGAGCATGTCATCTCGTTTAACAAACTAAACTCTATAAAAACTTATTCGAAGTTGTAGATAATTAAGAAAAGAATGTGGAAAAGAAGAAGAGTTGAAAATTTTGTATCAATGTCATTTTAAAATATAAAAATAAAATTTAACTAAATAAAATTTCAAGATGATATTTTTTTATTAATATTAAAATAATAATATATTGAATTAACCTGTAACAATCCAGGTTAACATCTCAAATTTGTAACCCAGGTTATGAGACTACATTAACTCTATAGAAAGCAAATTAAAATAAAATATAAAATCTAATTTTTAATCAATCCAATATTAAAGGATAAATTTAAAAAAAAAATTAAAAAATAACTTAAAAATTACCTAAGTTGACATGTCAAACTTGCAACCCGGATCATAAAATCGAGATAACCCTATGAAAAGTAATTCGAAACAAATTATGAATTTCAATCCCCAACTAACCCAATATTAAATAATGAGATTAAAAATAAAATTAATTAAAAAAACAAATTGAGTCAATTAATCAAACCTATGACCCGAGTTATCAGAACAAGATAATCTTATAGAAAAAAATAAAAAAATTATCTGATTTAATCCAAGTTAACCAGTCAAGTCCGTCACTTTGGTTTTGAGGCTGATATAACCCATAGAAAAATTTAAAATAAATTATAAAAATCAATTCTCATTCGTACATGTCAGATCCAATATTGAATGATGAAATTTGTAAAAATTTTAATTAAAAAAATTATATAAAAAAAAAATCAAGTCAACTCGAGTTAACTGTTAAGCACTATTCTCATATCATAAGAATATGATAATCTAATGAAAAACAAACTGAAATAAATCATGAAATCTAATTCTCAATCAAACAAAATATTAAATTGATGAAATGGAGAAAAAAAGTCAATTAAAAGAGAGAGAGAGAGAGAGAGAGAGAGAGAGAGAATGAGTCAATTGGGTTAACTCGTCAAACTCACGACCTGAGTTGTTAGATGAGGACAACCCAATAAAAACAAGGTCAATGTTGAAGGAATCGTAACCCTAGTCATGAGACTAATATAACCTCATAAAAATAAAATAAAATAAAATAACAACATGATTTAATCAGGGTTAAAATATCAAAACTCATAACTTTAATCGTGAGGCCAAAATATTCTCATAAAAAATAAATCAAAATAAATTACGAAACTCAATTCTTAACCGACTTAATATTAAATGATAAAATTAAATAAAATCAATTAAATAAAATACACAAAAAACAATCTGAGTCAACTCAAATTAACTCGTTAAGCACTATTCTTGGATTATCAAACTAGGATAACATAATAAAAAATAAATAAAATAAATCATGAATATATTATTAACACATTAAAAATTATAAAAAATATTAATTTAAAAATAATTTAAAATTTTCAAAAATATTTTTTAAATACAAAAATAAACACACTCTTAATTAACACCCAAAAAAATCCAGGATTTACCACCGAAAGACCGATAGAAAACAACAGAAGGGAGCACGTACAAAAATAGGGAATGAAAATGTAGCGCGGGGCAGGTTTGTAATTCGTGTCATGAAAGTGTGATAACTACATAAAAAAATCTTATATTAAAAAACAAAATAAAATAAATAATAATTATAAAAACAAAATAAACAAAATAAAATATTATTTCAATAAACAGTAATTTATAAACAGAGTTACAATAAAAACCCTTCTTTTTTATTTTATAGCTAATGAAACAATTATAATCATTTTTGTTTCAATGTTTTTTTTTTTCTTAACCTGATTTGTCAGTATAAAATGTTTATACTAACGTTTATATAGGGTTTAAAATTATAGTTGTGATTATTTTTTTAAGTATTTTTTATTTAAAAATATATTATAATAATATTTTTATTTTTAAAATATATTATTAACACATTAAAAATTATAAAAAATATTAATTTAAAAATAATTTAAAATTTTCAAAAATATTTTTTAAATACAAAAATAAACACACTCTTAATTAACACCCAAAAAAATCCAGGATTTACCACCGAAAGACCGATAGAAAACAACAGAAGGGAGCACGTACAAAAATAGGGAATGAAAATGTAGCGCGGGGCAGGTGAACACAAATGCAGCTATGACCAGCATCCTCTTTACAGTGTCAACCACATTTGACCTTCTTACAATTGCTGCTGGTGCCTTTCTAGACAACCTTGAAGACAACATAACCATGGCACTTCTAAAATCCAATGGCGCATGCTTGTTTTTACTCAAACCTGTTCATTCAAGGAATCAAAGGCGTGTGAGCTGGTATAACCATTTGTTTCCTCTCCTTGGCATAATTCAGCGTTTCTCATGAGGAAGTGAATTTATTTTTGCCTTATAAATTAAAAAAAAATAAAAAATATTTTTTTAATATTTTTATATTATTTTGATACGTAAATATTAAAAATATTTTTAGTTATATTTATAAATAAAAAACAACCACTATCTACTCTCGATCACCCAAATAAAGCAAGACAAAACAACTTGTACTCTCTATAATCTCGAACACCCAAATAAAGCAAGACAAAACAACTTGAACAACGTTCAAAATGCAGCCGAAGGAAACAATTGTCACAGTAGCCAATCATCTTGGTAAACAATTCTTCTATTTTTTTGGGTGAAAGAAACTCTCGAACTATCTTGCACATCAGTAAAATTACATTACTTTTCGGATGAATCTGAAGGGCAAGTTTTCTATAATCACCATATCAATCTCTATTCATAGATTATAAACGCTTCACCGATTACAATCACAAGAACAACCTGCATGGTTCTTCGTCATCCACGGCATCAGCACATTAACCCCATCGATTCTGTCTGTCTAAACCCGAATACAATTTGTGCCTCTGCAAAGATTTCCCTACTCTTTTTTCGAAAGAGCTCGTGTTCTTGAGAAGAATAAATTGACTCTGACTTGGACACAACAGTTCAAAAACCGACCAGAAAAAAAAAAAAGGTGAATACATATTGTGCTTTGTTCTTATTCCAAACATAACAGATAGAGACATTTTATTATTCTTCATGGCATTGATGTCCCGTGAATTGAACTCGATCCGCTCAGTTGAGAACACATGTAGCTTAATTTTCGATGCCAGCATCTTTAACTCAAATGGCGGGCTAACCAATGCCAAGAAAATATATAGTTATGCTTTGTGGAGTGTTTATAACCCTCTAAATTGAATTTAATCCAGAGATTTCTCATGTTGAGATTTTTTTAAGTATTAAGAATTAAATTTCAAATGAAATTCAACCGCATATGTTTCCCCCAACAAGACTTGCTATAGTCTGATGGAATTTCTTAAGATTACTCCAGTGAATTTGCATAGGTTGTAACTTCAGAAAATCCTCTGAAAGACATTGGGCAGACATCAAGGTTAAAATGTTATCAGAAAAAAAATCCTGAAAGCTAGCATATCAGTCTTGCAGATTCTTTAATAAAAAGACAGACTAATTGGCTCTACGTATAGAATCCCTCGTTTTCTCATGCATTTATATACATTTATGTGTTCAATACTACGGGGACCAATAAGAAGATCAAGCGAAGAGCTAATTAGACAGCGCTAAATTAATCAACCCCATGAGAGCTGGTCATACACATGCAACAACACAGAAATTTGGTCCCAGGTAATAGGGACACAGCAGTCTTCTGAGTAACCTACAAGAGTCACAGAACATGTTGAATGCAGTTGAGCCAAAACAACCTAGTACTGTGTTATTCCTTGAATCCCAATATGTACATCGTCTTCGCTACAGATAACGCTATTTTACACCAAGTATACGCTTGATTTTGCAGTCCTAGCCCCTCATGATTTGCCCACGGCAAGCATCCTGAGACTTGTGGAGTAGAAGAAGGTCAACCTACATCCAGCAACCGAAGATAAGATTTCAATCCAGTTGGAACTCATAAGTAATCTTCCGCACTAAAGATGCTTATTCTACAATGTAGTACTAATCGAATGCTGGGGGAGCCGGGAGCACATCATGCATCCTGGACATGAAAGATTATTTAGCAACGAACAATACTTATGCCTCTTTCTTTAGTTTCGTCCTTTCTTTTTTTATAAGAAGGTGCCTATAATAACCCCTAAAGCAAAGAAAAGTTGTTATTCTACCCATAATGTCCCCTTTTCCTACATCTTTGGTGAACAGGGATGCTCTATTCTCCTTAACAACAAAGATAAGAAAAAAAAATTGACGCATGTCAAATCCAAATTGATGCATGTCACCTCCCCTACAATTCCCCAGCTTCGAGACCTTAAGGCTCAAGAGACGCGTCTCTCTAAAAGTAGGAGAAAAGAGAACCTGAACCATAAAAATTCGCCTGCGCAAGAACATATGCTCAATTACTCGTGCTTCCGGGTTTCACTAAGCATGTACAAACAGCGTTGGACATGATATCAGCCTCTTTATGAATGCCACTACCTGTTACTAGATTCCTGAATTGACAATAACAAATCAGTTCCAAAATAAAGGAGGAAAGAACAAGGAACAAAAAAAAGGTTACTGTGCATTATATCCTCCGATTCTCAGTTTTTCATAGGATTCCAAGGTCAATGATGAAGTTCATATCTCACACAACATGAGAAACCTAATTAATTAATTAATTAATTATACGAGCATCAAGTGGATCTTTGACTTATTCTTAGAGTAAAGACACCATCAAATCAACCTCCAGAAAAACTGGCAGCAACACTATTTTTGTTTCTATTATCCTCTCCCATCTCGTTGAATATATTAGACTCGAAGAAACATCTCCCGAGTAATGTGATCTTGTGTTTTTATCTCACCTTTCATAGAAAAATATCCATCACACTATTTGAGTGCCTCACAACCAACCACCAGTCTTCACTCATAATACAGTAAGCACGCCCTTCTTGCACTTTTGACCACAGGTTGTCATTGAGGCTGTACAGAAGCCCACGAAATTGTGGTCAAAAAAAGTCGACTCCTTTGAAAGAAAGAACACCCGCGAGCCCAAGTAGGCAAGCACACACTTCCACTTTGCACTTTCACTCCTAGCAAATACAAAGCCAACACACAGGGGGAAACCCCACTTCAATAGCCAAAGCCGTCAGTTTGAACTAAGAAAACAAGTTGTCACTAGAATCTGAGGATTGTCCAGCAAGGAAATGTTTGGTCCGTCAACATAACAAACAGTCATCGTTGCAGCTAAAAATTCGAGTCTAATTTCCATATCAACTGTCGAGGCCCAAGACAAAGAATAAGACAATGAGACCCCACAAAACATGAGCACCGAATCGTGTAATCTTGCCTTTCATCAAAAGACAGACCCCATTTTCTTCTTTTTTTTCCACATAAGATAAAAACCACGTTGAAGGAAAAGGCCCTACGTGAGATCAGGGAGTCAGTAGCAAAACAGAACAGAAAGTACACCCATTTTAAAAAAAAAAAAAAAAAAAAAAGATTCCCTATAGAGCTTCTTCTCTCTTTCTGTGCGTGTTGGGTTCGATCTGTGAAGTTGCAAGGTGAAAGCTCACGCGAGGGAGGTGAGCGAGTGGGAGATTGAAAGAAAATTTTCCTCAATTTTGATTCTCTTTGGTTTTAGGGTTTCTGGGGAGCATGAATATGCATTCAATTGAGCCTAACTGAAAACTTAACTTCGTGCCAAGCATCAGTAACTCGAAAGAAATATGACAAGGAAAATAAAAAAGCCAGAACTATTGCACTAGAACTCTTGAAGAAAGTCTACTAAAAGGAGGGGACAAGTTTCCGAATTTACAAAAGGGTAGATTATTCGGTTACTCCATCCCCTCTTTCACAAGGAAATGCAAAAGATACTGTCCTGATCGTTACATCTTTTGCTCTTTGATGAACATTAAAAATGGACAGAAATAAAAGTTAAGATACTAAAAATTGACAGGACGACCACCAACAGAAAACCAACCATTAACGGGGATGTTACTCTCAAGCACAGACACAGGATCACTTCTCATCCTCGCAGCGAGAAGTATCAGCAGCAGCATTGTAATCATCCTCGTTGCAGTAGTAGAAGCCACTATTATTCATAGCAGTAACTGAACAAGGAGCCACCAGATAAGGCATGTTATGGAAGTAGCTAGCAAGGCTGTTGGCTAAACTAGCGATGCTTCCCATTCCATGATCGCTATCACCATCATCGCTATCCTCATCATGGTGACAATATTCTTCGACGCGGTGCTTCAGGGTCTCGAACATGAGCTCAGGCTCGTGCTGCATAACTCGGAGGACATCACCACATGACGGGCCAGGCACAGCTTGCGTGACTAAGAAGCTGTGTGGCCCATCACTCTGTGAAACCCGCACGACGCTAGGGCCACCGAACAGGTTGTGAATTCCACCGAGCGCCTCCTCATAAGCCCCGCCCAAAAACATCCCCAAGTAATACTTCCCACCATTACCACCGGCACCACCACCTTCAATTTCATGAAGTGGCAAGCTGGACTCACCACCTATGAACTTATCAATCTTCCCATCACTATCACATGTTAGATCAGACAAAATTCCTCTCGCGCCAGGCCTTTGATCAAGTCGATGAATAGGGACTATTGGAAACAACTGTCCAATCCCCCAGAAATCAGGAATTGAAGTAAACAGGGACAAATTCACATGATAAGTGCGAACTGGATCAGATGCACAAATGGTTTTGTAGAACAATTCACACAATGCATCAACAGCAGCTAATTGTTCCATACCAATAATTCCTTCTTTAAACTGATCAACGCAACTTTGTTTCAATTGATCAGCGTACAACAAGCAGGCCTCATGCTCACCTCTTATTGCTGAAGCAGTTAAGTTCCGGTAATCAGCAAGAGCATCCTCAGTAAGCCCGCCAAGATAATACTGCATTTCATACGAAGTCATTGACGCAGCACTAGTCGAGCTTGAAGATATAGCCTCAAATATCAAAATTGAGTGGTGAGAAACAATAGCACGCCCGCTTTCGCTGCAAATCACTGGATGCTTAACATTCTTACGGTCACAGACAAACTTGACAGCTTGCACGACAGCTAGAGCATACTCATCAAGCCCATATGCCACGGAAAGATCCGAATTACCAGATTT
Source organism: Populus euphratica (assembly GCF_000495115.2). Taxonomy (NCBI): domain Eukaryota; kingdom Viridiplantae; phylum Streptophyta; class Magnoliopsida; order Malpighiales; family Salicaceae; genus Populus; species Populus euphratica. The sequence goes on from NW_011499915.1 coordinate 442,278, forward strand.
AGACCCGTCATAATCGATACCAAGCCCACCTCCAATGTCAATGACTTGCATACGAGCACCAAGACGGACTAATTCACAGTAGATCTGCGCGGCCTCGCTTACACCATCAGCAAGCAAGGATGTAGAGGGGATCTGAGATCCAATATGGAAATGCAGCAGCTGGAAGCAATCAAGCATTCCAGCTTGTTCAAGCTTCTTCACGACACGCAAAATCTGGGTCGTAGTTAACCCGAATTTCCCTTTCTCACCTGAAGTGGACCCGAAATGACCCGAATGTTTTGTCCTCAGCTTTGCTCGGACACCAACCACAGGCCTAACAGACATTTTCTTGCTCAGTTCAATAACCAGGTCAATCTCTTCTTCTTGTTCAAGCACAATCACTGTATTCAAAGCGAGTTTCCTCGCAATCAACGCGAGAGAAATGTACTCTCCATCTTTGAACCCATTACAAATCAAGAGCGCTTCCGGGTTTCCCTTGCACAAACAGCTCATAGCTAAGAGAAGCTCGGGTTTCGACCCAGCTTCCAACCCGAACCGGAACCGAGACCCGAATCTCACAATATCTTCAACAACAAACCGGTCCTGGTTACATTTCACAGGATAAACACCTTGGTAATGAGCCTCGTAGACCTGAGACTGGATTGCGAAATCAAAAGCTGACTGCAGAGATTCGAGCCTGTTTTTAAGCACGTCAGGCAAGCGAACAATTACTGGGAGCTGGAGCCCCAGCCCACCGATCCATTTTGGATCCGAAACTTTCTTCACTATCTTTAGCAAATCAATCTCCTGGTGAGGCAGCGTGTCCGTTCCGTAAGGACGGGCGGAAACATTACCAGAGGAATTCACAGAGAAATACGGAGCACCCCAGCCATCGATTTTGTAAAGCGCGGCAGAGAGGGAAGGTGACCAATGAGCAGAGGAATTTTCAGAGGCGGCGGCGGCGGTATGGGTGGAGGTTGTTGAAAGAGGTACGCCCGGCGAACATGGCACCGGGAACGGAAGAGAGCTATCCCCGGCAGGAAAAGCGTAGCCGGGAGGCGCATGCGCAGCATCAACGCAACAAGCCAGGGCAGGCATCCTCTTCCGCAAAGATTTGTTGTTATAACAAAGAAATGAACAAGAAGAAGAAGAAGTTTGTTAGAACTAAGAAGAAATTGTTGGTTGATGTTATTTCCACTATTTTTGTATAGGTGGGGGCTTTAAAACCCGCCGAGGCGCGAGGCCCCGGCTACCCCCTCAAAAGAAGCAGTAAGGGGATCTATTGAAACAGTAACAACACCTCCTTCTCTTAACCCTACTGGATTCTCTAATCCCGACCCACCACTCAGAAGATGGTAACAACTTGATGATTTAAGATTCTTAAACAAATGCAAGAAACACCAAATCTAAGAGCTCAAGAGAGACCACACCATGCAGATCTGGGCTTTTGTTTTTAGAGGAGGAAGAATGGGAAGGGAAGCGAAGGATTTAGGGTTGCAGAGGAAGAAGAGATGGAGGAAGACACGAAGGTGGAAGTGGCGAGAATTGCATGAGCGGTTGAGGTCGATTATATAGGGGGGGATCGGCAGGGAGGCTAGTGGGCTTGTGGGCCAGGGTCTTGGGCCTTTTCAAATATCTTTTCAATTTCTCGGGTTTTTCTCCTCGTCAAACTACCATTCGAATTATTTGTGACGCTGGAGGGAAGAAAAGAAAGGGAATAGTAATTTCGGATCCGATGTGCTGTATTGTTTATTGTTTTGCTACGAGAAAGGATAATTAAATAATGTTTGATATTTGATAATTGCATTATGCTTATAAACATTTGATGCTGATAAATAGTTTTTAATTAAGTTTTAATGTTGTGTTTTTAAATATAAAATGATTGGGAAAGATCATAAATTATCAAAAATATACTTTATTTATTACATAATACATAATTACTAGCATTTTAACTTAACAAGTAAGTGTATATATAAGTATGCATATTTGTATAAAAAAATTTATCAATTATTGTAACAATCTCAATTTATTTGTACATTATTTGTGTGTATATTATATTATTGAAAGCGTGGGAAAAAATATTTCTATAAAAAATCCTTATATTTTTTTAATATCAAGTTATCGACTCTAATAATTTTTATAATCTATAAATAATAAATTCAACATTATTTTACCATATGAGACTTTCTTATTTATATTGAACTTGGTTATAACAAAAAAATTCTTTTTTTTAATATTTATTTAAATAAATTAAATATTGTATTATTCAAAAAGTCTAATGAATAATAAGATAATTAATATAATTATATTATAAATCAAGACACATGTTTATTTTAAAACAAAACAAATCTAAAAATGAGTATAACTTAATTACATGCATGTTGTTTTTAAAAGAAAACTATTCTAGATACATCATTTATATTTAATTTAGTTTCATACATATTTTTAATACAAAATTACTTTACAATGCAAAATATTCATTTTTTTCCATTAAATCATTTGATAAAAAAATTATAAATACAAGTTTTGATATTTGACATGACCCTACAAGTAGTTGAAAATATATATATATATATAAACATAATTTAAGGACATATAAATATCATTTCTAGCCCAGATTGGGCATTTGTCTATTACCACATTAACTAGTTTTTTCAATTCTACATTAGGTAGGTCTTCATTAGATAGGGCACTAATTCAATTAATCAGGGTATTTTATTAATTAATAAACTATTATCTCTAGTTGCTCATTAATCAAGATATCAGTCTTATTAATTAAGATAACTAGTTTTTTTAATTGCCTATTAATCAAGGCACTAGTCTCATTTACCAAGATAACTAATTTTTTCAATTGCTTTTTAACCAATAGTTTCTCTGATAATTTAATATTTATCAAATAACATTAATTTATATTTAAAGGAAATTGCAATCACAATTTAAATAATACTTTGGTTTTAAGATGCCAAGAACCTATTCAATGTCTAAATGTGTGAAATGGTCTCATGTTGCTGAATAGGTCATTTGACCTCTCTTGTTTTAGTCGGAACAATATCATTTATTATTCAATCGTTAATTTATTTTAAAATTTAACTCCATAAACAATCATTTTATTCTTAGCTTAAATGACTTGACATGATTCCATCACTTAAGCTAATCATTATTAACCATTTAATTCATATTAATAATTTTATTTTTATAATTTCCATCATTTAAATCTTACATTAAAAGCAATTCTAAACAAATTTTAAAGTTCATTACTCTTAGCCAACTTAACTTTAGTTAATTACTCGAGAACATTGATCACTATTGCAGCTATATCTAAAATTATAAAATTTGGTTTCGTGCATAGTTTATTCCTTCTTCAAGCTAAGATACAAGGCCATAATTTTACTGAAGAGGAAAAAACTCAATTCTACCATTAACATATTCAAAATTACAAAGTTATTGCAACATTTAAAAATTATCCAGCAAGATTTAATCTAACCTTCTCTTAGTTTTTAACCCATATTTAAAGTTTTATAACTCCAAAAGAAACAACGTCAGTCTCGTTGAAAAGATAACATCCTTTACTATAACTTTTATAAAGAAACTTATTTCAGTCTTGTAAACCCCAATGTAAAATTCTTGATAATAATAAAAGAAAAGATTATGAAAAATTAAAACGATAGTAGATTCAAGAATTTCAAATAAAATGGGGAAATGATAAATTAAATTATTAAAATGATAGTAGATTCAAGAATTTCAAATAAAATATTTTGTGCAAGTATTAAAAAAACATAGAAACATGAATAAAATTTAAATGAAAGTGAATTGCGAGAAACTAAAAGTGCCAGCATGTAACTTAGTGAAATTTAAAATAGCTTGGGTAAAATTTAGTATAAATAGGTGTTAAGATTTAAGAAAATTTACCTAAAAATTATAAAAGTTATCATTAAGGGACCTAGTTATATGTGTGTGAGAGAGAAAAGAAAAAAAACTTGATTTTTCAAAAGAGAAGGGAAAGCATGCAGTAAAAAAAGAGGAAAAATCAAAGCTAGAGAATTCTTCAATTTGAAAAAGTTAAAATTTTGACTTTCAATGAGGTTCGATAAAACTTTTAAATAAGATTCTTGAAGGCTACATGCTCTAAGGTTCGATAAAACTTTTAAATACTTTTAAATAAGATTCTTGAAGGCTACATGCTCTAAATTAATTAAACATTGTGAAACTAAAATTAGGATTCTTGGTTAATTTTAGAGAAAATTGAAATTGATTATGAAATCATGTTAAGATTATTGAAGTAAGTAGAGAAAATAAGAAATTATTGTAATTGAAGCAAAATCTAAGGTGTTCTTGAAGAAGGAATTTTTAGCTAAATAAAAAAATGGGAATTTTGATGAGATGATGGAATTGTATAGAAAATAGATGAAATTAATGTTAAAGATTGAATAAAACATGAAATTTTTATGTTTTTCTTTAGTTTAATTTTTGGCCTATAACAAATAAAATTAAAAAAGATATATTTTTTACTTAATCGATGAATAAGTTTAAAATATAGGAATTTAAAGAATAGGAAGAAAATCAAACCCTTTTCCTATTTCCTAAATGTTTGGGCCAAAAAAGGGCAAGAAAATGAAATATTAGGAATATTGACATGATTGATGAAATTGAGTTTGATTAAAATAAAAAAAATATTAACTGATGAATGGAAAAAAGAAAATTTCCAAAGAAAAGAACGAATCTTCATGTTTCCTTTTTTATTCTAATTTCAACAAATGTAATAATAAATTGAAAGATTTCATTTATTGATTATGTTAATATGAAAAGTAGAATAAATGATAATAGTTAAAGTTTGATGTAAATGAATAAATTTAATTGAGACGGTTAAGTGAGAAAGAAATTATGTTTGTTGTATATGAGAAAAGAAACTTGGCTATAATAAAATTATTGTTTATGCTATAAGTTAAAAAATTTGATATTGATCTAATTGAGAACTTGAATCGAAAGTAAAAAAATTGTAATTTTTTTATATATCAAAATAAAAGAAATGATTTAATGCTCCTGTTGATGTAGAAGAAGCTGCCAGACCAACATCACAACAGAGAACTTTAGCACGAGCTCAATCATCAGGTAAATATTTAGTGTCTTTAATTTATTATTGGTCAATATGTATTGTTATTTGATAAATTATGGTAAATCAATTAGCAAATATTATATTGTTTAGTTGAGGAAATAAAATACATGATGTGTTGAACTAATTCCTAAATTAATAAAATTAGTGTCCTAGTGAAGGGGTGTAATGAAGAACTAATTTTGTTGTTAATGAATAGTGCCCTAATAAATGATTAAAACATTGAACTAATTCTTGAAGTAATAGAATGAGTGCTTTGATGAACAAACAAATCATTAAACTAATTTTCTAGTTATTAAGATTAGTGTCGGGATGAATGGGCGAAACATTGAACTAATTTTCTGGTTATTGAGATTAGTGTCCTAATAAATAAATAATTTGTTGAATAAATTTTCAGATTAATGGAATTAATGCCCTGTTTAATGGGGGGTTGAGAAACTAATCACTTATTAGTGGAATTAATACCCTGGTTAATTAGCGTTGAGAAGAATCATATTTTTGATTGATTACAATATTAAAGAATTACTCTTTCTTGTTTGAAAACTTATGCTTGGAATTTTATGAAGTATCACATCAAAGATTTAAATGAAATATAATGCTAGATGAATGAATTAATTTAATGATTTTATAAACAATTTAAAAAAAAATTAAGAAAGAAAGAATTTATTGATTTTCCATTTTACTTGTTTAGTTGAATTATTGTATTAAATAAATTTCTAGGTACATTTCTATATCCAGATGAGTAGTAAATTAGTTTTTTTATATTTTGTTGAGTGTCATTTTATAATGAATGGGCTTATTATTTTGTTATGTGATAGAAATTTAGAATTTAACGCATTAATAATTTATCAAAAGTTTTTTTATGTTGTATTATAATTTTAATTATGAGTTCTTCTTTAATTATATACCTAATTCAATTATTATTTCTTTAACTGTCCCTATTTGTAAAACTTTTTAATTATGTAACATAATTTAATTGTAATTGGTAAAATAATTCATTGATTGCGTTCATGAATGACATATTATATTGAACTGTTTAAATTTATAAATGTATGTGTGATTGAGAAATGGTATTGCGATAAAAGAAAAAAGTCCTAGATGATAAAAGGAATGTGAAACTTGATAATTGAAAAATGTGGAAGAAAAATCATTAATTTGATATCTAAAATTATAGAGTAAATTCTATTAGATTTTTGATTAATTGCAAAAAATTACTTAATCTTAGCTAAATTATTTTGTTCTTGTTTGAGATTCTGGTCGGAAGATTAAGGGTTGTTAAAAGTTTTTCTTTTTAATTTTCAAGGCCTAAACTCAATTGAAAGTTTGGTGATGAAGCTCTCTAGTTTCTTAATTTTTGCTTTTAACATATAACAAAGTACTTTCATTCCTTTTTTCACCATTCAAAACAAGTATTTGTCCTTCACATATCTTATAACATTATTAAACATAACACCCTAACAATCAAAAAATATTTCTCACATCCTACTTGAAATGATCAAAATTAACCAAAACTCTCTCATTGAAAATATTTTCTTTTTTTAACATCCCTTCATTATACTTTAACATTACATAAAAATTCTACAATTCCCTACAAAATTACAATGTTCATAATTCAAATCATAACTAATCCTTTCATTACAAATTAAACACAAGATTTCTATTTCTTTTCAATTCATTCCGCGCATCTTAACACATATTATAATAAGTACAACCAAACATCATTCATACATCGTCTTATTTTTTATTTTTTTATTTTTTCCCTTTATAGCTAATACCATCACCTTCAACAATACTAGGAATTTTTCTTAATTTTTTTTTATTATATGTTGTTTTTGTCCATTTCCATCTCAATTACATCAAACCAAGCAAATTTCTCATCTTCCTTAAATTTTCTCATGAACTCTAATCTAGAATTTACAATTTAGATATTAATTCTTAATTGTATTTAATTTAACTTGTATAATCGAGTCTAAAACTCTCTACCCGGTGATAAAATGAGCTTTGATTCTCAACCTATCAAAGTTTTTTAACACTTCTTATATTTTTCTCTTGGTTGGCTCCCTTCTCTCTATAAATCCCCAAATTTCCTTCATTCATTCTCTTTAGATTATTGCTTTGATGTTGTTTCCTAACTACTTAGCCGAGATCTTATTTAAACCCTTTAATTTATAATATTTCCACTCAATTTTAGCGAAGGAAATTGAGAAATATTATCCCCTCTCTATTCTCTTTTATTACTAGCTTTATAGAGAAAAAAATGTGGTATTTGTATTTAAATCTATTGATATTTACATATTAACCCTATATTGCTTAGTTATTTCATTGTATCCCTACCTTTTTTTTTCTGACAATCCGTGTTATATTCTCTTTTTATTTATTTTAATTTCATCCATTGTAATTAAATTCAATATATTTAATTTAATTTAACTTATTCTATATTTAGGTTGAAATTTTAATATTTCAAAAAACTTTAACTAGGAGTTTACATATATTCTTGTAATTTAAAAAAAAAATCAATATGATCAACAATATTAAAAAGAATTCATTTTGAAATTAAATTTATATAAACCACTAGTATTCTTGTTACATGTCTAATTTGTTAAAATAATTGATGAGAATAAATTTATTTTTATTATAAAAAACCAAGATAAGTACTTTGAAATTAAATTGCATAAAACACTAGTATTCTTAGTATATGTCTATTTTGTTAAAATAATTAAGTATTTTTAAAGGAGGACACCCGCTTTGTTTTAAAAGCTAAATAATTTAATTTAAAGTAATGCTTGTTTAAGTTTCAAGCATTTAAAAGCTAAATAATTAATAGTCTTGACAATTAATAAGGGCGCGTGTTCTCTTGCAATGTTTGAACGCATCAACGGTCAAAGTCCAATCCCATCAACTCTTACTCCTTAGCAATATTTGATCCTCGAAAAAAAAATAATTTATTTGGAAAAATAAAACCACAACAGAAACGTTTCTTCCGTTTTCCTTCCTTGAGGATTTTTTCAGGGAGGACGACTGGTCCATCTATAACGTCTAGAGATTTGATTCCCTTAGGAGCGATTAATCAGCGTCGGGTTGCCGCGTGGCCTAGGGACCCATGGTCAGGTCTCGTTTCGGGCGATAAATTGGAGTAAGTTTAGATACCACGATAAATTCGTATGCGTGCGGTTTCGGACCTCAGAGGAAACTTGCAGGAAGTTTCTTGGAGTTGAGGATTTTCATCTAGAGTCGTGGTTTTGCCACGTCCGTGTCGGATGCTTTTTATTTTAGATTCTGGAATCTTGTTGGGCATAATTAATCGATAACATTTTTGTGAAAAGTATATCAAAATCAAAAGGTATTTCATAAGAAATTGACGCGTGGTGATATTGCAATCAATCGCCATAAAAGGAAAGCTCGCGTATTTATTTACTATAAAGTATTTTTTATAAAAAAATAAATTATTATTTAATATTTAATAATATTATAAAAACAAGTTGTAAAATAAATTTTAGTGTTTAGTTATATGATGAAGAATAAATTAAAAAGTAATTTATTAAAATTTTATTTTTTTCAAGTTAGTAAAGAGATGAGAAATAATTCTGACAAATAAAAAAATGAAGGATGATAAATTTAATAAAATATTTTAATATATTATTTTAAATGAAATAAATAAATAAAAAATATAAAACTAAAGATAAAAAAGCTTAGGGATAATAAAATTGAAAAACAAAAATTATAAAACTAAAGATAAAAAAGTTTAGGGATAATAAAATTGAAAAACAAAAATTCATCCTCAAACTATTTTAAATAAAATAAATTTTATTAATGACAAGATAATTAGCTATTTCACCTTGTTTATTTAAAAAAAAAAGTTCCAAAAAGTATTTTGTAAAATAAATTTAAAAAATATTTTATTTTTCATAGAGCTTTTTTTTTTTTTACTTAAAAGTGTTTTCATCATAATCAACTTTTTTAAGGTCCCCATGGAGCGTTGCGTGATGACAAAGAATTTAAGATCTGCATAGCAGGTCTCGAGTTCAAGTTAGGGCATGCACCTCTTATAAGAGTCCGGAAAAAGCAGGAGTTTTACTCACTCACCTGAGCCAATAAAATACGCTTTCCGAGGGGTAAGGTTTCCTCGAATCCCATAAAAAAAAACTTTTTTTAAGGTTACATGACATTGAAAAGCTAAAAAACTATTCTTCAAAAATACATTTTTATATAAACAAACTATCCTTAATCATTTTAACCATGTTTATTTTCATGATTGCTTATGCTTTTGAAAAAAATCACGTAAAAACAAATGTTTGGTAGTCGAAAAAAACATGATTTATTATATGAAGGACCTATCATATTTTGTGTTTTAAACGCAATTCAGTTGATAACAGTTCCATACTGATTCTCGCCGACCTTCATGTGTAACTATTCACTTTTGTAAATATAAATAGCGGAGAATGAATTTAATTTACTTTTCAATGTCCACTTTTACAAAAATAAACAGTAGAGAATGAATATTCACTTTGTACTCTATTTAGAGATAGTGGAGATGTTTTCCACTGTCCAGCCAGACCAGATCCGAGTTAAAATTTTATTCTTTATTATTTCGGTCGGACTAGATCTAGTAAAAAAAATCTAATTTTTTAATAAAAAAGTTAGTATTTAATATTATTTAATAACACTGTATAGATTAGAAAGAGATCATATAATGATATAGTATTTATAAAATTTGATCATAATTTTAATTTTGTTTCTGATGATATTTTACCTAATTTTGTTGCACATTAAAAAAACTATAGAAACTATAGTTTTTATTGGATGAATTTCGTACATAATGAAATTTTAGATAGGTTAATAGAACAATAAAAAATATTTAATATAAAAATATTATTTATTGATTGATATAATAATAGTAGTTAAATTTATGATATTTAAATTAAAAACCATCAATGTTAATATATATCTTTTTTAATTATTTTATAACCTCAATTTGAAAAATATTTCTAACTAAAAACATTAAACTACTTTTTATTCAACCTCAATTTCAACAAAAGTTTTAACCAAATATATATAAATATCAAACCAATCTTAACTAAAAGATACTTTTTATAAAATAATTTTTTTTCAAATTATAATCATAAAAACTACCGCAATATCAAAAATATTCTTAATATGCTAAGTGGCCAGATCCTTCATGAACTTATTTTTGGTAATTATAGATAATAGTGACATTAACTTATTTTTGGTAATTACGGATAATAGTGAGTGGGAGGATTCAAATTCATATTTATCTAACTCATCTTCTTTCCCAAGAAAAATCAACTACAGAATAAAAATTATGAAAATACAAGTTCTTGAATTCCTGGAATTGGTAATTAGATTCATTTTCTCTTTCTTTTTTCCTCAGTTATTAGCATTTTTAGATGATAAAAAATAGTTGACGGAGTGAAGGATACGACAGGTTTTCACGCCGTCTAGTTGATAACTAGTTACATACCCGCGCGATGCTACGAGTAAATTTATTTTATATAAAAATATCATAAAAATTGAGATTTAAAAATATTAGGTCTTTCTGCAAAGTTATATCCAAGAGTTTTGAGTTTGACTGCAACATCTAACTTAAGAGTAATATTTATAATATTAATAATAACATTAAACATGTATGACTCAAGTTTAAGTGATTTTGGTTGCAATACCAGACATAATAACATTGGATGTAGGTTTGATTGTAAGGTCCTATCATAAAAGTATGATAATTAAATAGATTCATTAAAAAAAACCAACAGAAAGAAAAACATTAATGAGAAAAAAAAAATCAGAATCAATTGGGTTAACTCATCAAATCAAGTTAACTTATCAAACTTGTGATTCGTATCATAAAAATCTGATAACTAAATAAAAAAAAGATTTAATATTAATGAACTAATTTTTTTTAAAAAAGATTAATTAAAAAGAAAAAAGCAAAGAGAAAAATACCTACAAGAAGGAAAAAACTAATGAAGAAAAAGAAAAGAAATCTGAATTAACTGGGTTAAACCATCAAACTCGGGATCCGTGTCATGAAAGCCTGATAATTAAACAGAAAAAATTTAATATTAAGA
>NW_011499915.1:454557-505396 GCF_000495115.2 Populus euphratica
ATATAATATAATAATTATAATAATATAATATATTAAAGATGGGAATGTGATTATAATATAATATAATATAATTATAATATAATATAATAATTATAATAATGTAATATATTAAAAATGAAAAAGTGAAAGGCGTGGGAAAGCTACAGTAGTTTTCCCACGCCTTTTAGTATATTGTTAAGATCTTTGTAAATATAAAAAAGCTTTCCGTTGAATTTGCTAACGTAATTTCACGGAATGTTTCCAAATTCACTACAGCCACAAAGGAAGTGCATTTGGAGAGGTGGAGTGGAAAGACATCAACTTGTCCTGAGATTTAACGGTATACCATTTTAGCTAATAAAATAGAATGTAATACAAGCTGCATGTTATACAGGTAAAATCTAAATCTCAGGTTACCCGATAGGATATGATTTAATATATAGAATTTATTAAACTCCACGTGTTTGAATCATGGCTATCAGCCCAGGACCTTGACCAGATCCAACAAAGAAAAAACTGGGGTTTGAGGTGGCTGGGAAAGACTCGAGTGACTTGTCAAATTAACTCGGGATTTTTGGTAATTATTCCAAAAACATATTTATACATACGAACAATTTTTTCATGGGTGGGTGCTCCATAACAAACTAATTTTTTTGCCTGACAAGACAAAGGCAGGCGTTGCCTAATCAAAGGTTTTTTTTCTTGTCTGATCTTGTCCTATTATTTTTTTTTCATGATTATTAGTTCATATTAAAAAATTTATTATATAAATACTATAATAAAATTTTGTTTTTTTAATATGAAATTGAAATCCTATTAATAATATATATATATGTGTGTGTATTTAAATTATGGAATGAAAAACCTTTTTGATTACCCTCGTATTAAAGTTTTGTCTAACAAGACAAAGGTTGACGTTGCCTCGTGCAGGGTAATGAAAAGTTTTTTACTTGCTTGATCTAATTTTATCTTACCATTTTTTTATTGGTTATTAGTTTATTTTAAAGTTTTGGTTATATAAATAGTAAAATAAAATTTTATATTTTTATTATGAGATTGAAAGCCTATTAAGATATATATTCTACATTCATAAAAAAATTATATTTTTTAAATAAAAATAAAAAACATTTTCATATAATCTTTTAAACTTTATTATTTACAAAATATATATAGCATATATCTATATAAATTATTTCTTAATTTTTTTTATATAAAATATAAAATTTTAATTTTTTTAATTTTTTCAAGTTAATTCTAGCCACCCGTGTGACCTAAACCCAACCTCTTGATTATGTTTATTTCCAACCAGGTTTAATATCTATAATTTAAATTGTTAAAAATAGAATTTAACATATCAAATAATAATTTCTTTATAGTACCTTTTTCAAGCACTCACAGTAAATTATTTCACAACACGGAAGAGTATAGATTGATTAAGAAGTTTAAATTTTTTTCATTGAATGATCAGATTCCGGGCCCAGTACGTGACGACAGAAAAAGAAAGACAAGTTAAAAGGGCGTGTGGGGTTGAGCCGGGTGTTTTGCATGGAGAAGTTTTTTGAAAAAGGTGACCTCCTCGGTCTCCAGGCCTTTAAAGAGCGTTTCGCAATATGGCTGGGTAGTGTTTTTTTTTTTTTTTATTATTATTAGAGTTTTAATTTTTTTTAATTTTTTTTTATATATATGTGTGTGTATTAAAATTAAATTTAATAAATAAAAAAATATTAATTTAATAAATTTTTAAATAATTTTTTTTTAAAAAATAAGTATGTACTAAACACAAAAAGATAATCTTATCTAACGAGGCACTAGAAATCTCACGAGAAAAGAGAGGAAAGGGGGGGGTGGTGACTGGGGTAAGCTTGGATCGAGAAGGTTTCAACACGAAGACCAAGACCAGTCGCCCTTCTCTGGCATTGGCCTAAATCTTATCTTCTATAGAATCGGCAGGAATTAACGCTACGTTAAATGTTGACAACTTGACACCTAGTGCCTCGCCTCTCATTTTTGACGCGCACCCCCCACGTAACCCAATCCCCAGATCTTTCTTTAGGTAAAAAAAAAGGCAATCAATTTTGTTTCTAGTGCACTCAATATTTTCAATCTCGTCCCCAAACATAAAAAATTGTATCAATTGGAACTCTAATGTTTCACACATTTCTCAATTGAGCCTTCTATATGTATGTATGTATGTATGTATATGTAGTATCGTGTGCCTTACAACACCATTTATGAGGAGAATTTCAAATGAAATATCAACAATGTGGACACAAGCACCCAATTGGAAAACATTTGAAACGTTAGGGATCCAAATTATTTCATTTGTTTTTTTGTGGAAATTGAAAATTAAATTACACGTTAAGATTGATCTGGGATATAGCGAAAAGGATGGGGAAAAGAAACATCTTTACCGTAACTTTTAACCAAATGAAAAGGGAAGGTTAATTTTGGTATTCGGCTCATGACTAAAAAGTTGATTTCGTGTTAGTTTTTGGTTTTTGTCCATTACATAGGAAAAAAGAATATATAGTTAGCCACATCTTTATAACAGATAAATATCTCGCGCTTTGTTGGCAGTTTAGCTGATTTTTTGCGAACATGAAAAATGATATTCATGTGATATAGAAAATAATATCTTAAATTTATAATTTCTTAAATTATAAATTTTAGCTGGACTAAAAAATTAAATATTTTTTAAATTAATTGTTGAAAGATAAAATTAATAAATTTAAATTTACAACCCTTTAAATTCTTGATCCGGGATCAACTTAGATACATAATATCTAAAACATTATATGTTGGATGATACCTAAAAAATTATATGTTGGAGGATGAAATTAATTAATTTAAAAATAAATTTCTTTTTAAAGAGCTAAATTTAACAAATACAAGCATGTTATTTTCAAAACAACTAAAAAATCTCATAGAAAGTTAATAAAAAAAATTGATAAAGGATTGAAAAAAAGCTTGGGGACTCCCCTCTTAATTTTGTAAATCAAAGTTAAAAATGATAGAGGATAAGAAAAAAAGCTCCTGAGGGAAGTACAGGTCAATTTTATAAATTAGGGTTAGTTTTTTAAACCTGTAATTTATTAAATATTAAACTTAAACCCAACTAAAAAGCTAAATATCTAGCCAATTAAATATTTTGGGATTAAATAAAAAAATTAATTTGAAAAAACCTTGAAAGGTAAAAAAAAATAGCATTAATAATAATAAAAATAAAAAGATTAGATTTGATAGAAAAAAAACTCAAAATTGATGGAATTGTAAAAAAAATAAAAATAAAAATAAAAAAACTATATAAAACAAAAAAATAGTAATAAAAAAAACAAGAACCAAATTTGATATATAAAAAAATTTATTGGGAATGAAATTGAAAAAAAAATAATTTTATAAATTATTATAAATAAAAAAATTTATAATAAAGAGAGTAGTGATAAAATTTTAAGGACAGCAAAACTCAAGTTAATTTGATTTGTTTTAAGACCAACATAACCAGAGAGGATGTTGAGATGCTTTGGCCACCTCCTTAAAAATAAGGATTTAATTATCAAATGACACCGTACATTGTCTGAACCTAATAAACATTATTTATGTGTTTTTAATTTTTTATTTGCTTATTTATAAAATTAACATGCTATTCTCAATAATACTTAACAACTATCAAATAACTAAATGCAAAAGATAAAAAACTCCTGAATCCAAGGCAAAGCTTTTCAAAATTCAAAGGCAGTGATTTAATTGAACTGCCTTAAAATTAAGTAAAAAACCAAAAAGCTCATTGATCAAAGTTTAATGTTTTTCGTTATTAAGAAAGCAATTACACAGCAATAAAAAATACAAAAAAATTATTTAACTTTTTTATTCTTATAAAAACTAATGTGTTGCCTCTAAAACAAAGCTAAATGACCTTGTCGATCATAAATTCTTTTAGCTTTTGTTATAATTTTTTGCATTGTACCATATATAACTGCGTTTCAAATCTTAGCCTTACGAGTGTATTTGGTATTTTGATAATTTTTATAGTTGTGATTTGAAAAAAAATTATTTTATAAAAAGTATATTTAGTTGAGATTAATTTTGATATTTATATATATTTAGTTAAAACTATGATTAAAATTAAGATTGAACAAAAAATAATTTAATATATTTGGTTAATAATACTTTTAAAATTGAGGTTATAAAATAAGAAATATATACATTAATGGTTTTAAATTTAAATATTATGGATTTAACTACTACTATTACATCATGAAATAAATAATATTTTATATAAAATATTTTTGATTATTTAATCAAACCATCTACAATTCTATTACATACAAAATTCATCCGACAAGAACTATAGTTTTTATAATTTTTTAAGCGTGCAGTAAAATTAAAGAAAATATTATCAGGAATAAAAATGATATTACAGTGCTAGTAAATTTAATTTACTCTTTACTAGTTTTTTTTTAAAAAGATATTATTCACATGACAGTGCAAGTGAATTTAATTAACTTTAAACTAATTTTAAAAAAAAAATTATTCAAAAAATGAACACATAATTTAAAAAAACTGTTCACGTGAACAATACGAGTGAATCTTAATTCACTCGAGCGGCGTTGTTAAGTGTTTTAAGTGAACAGTGTAATTCACTCGCACTATTCATATAAACAACACGAGTGAATAGCACTACTCATCTAAAAATAGTGAAGAAGAAAAACAAGCATTGTTAAGTATTTTAAGTGAACAGTGTAATTCATTCGCACTATTCACGTAAACAGCACGAGTGAATAGCACTGCTCATCTAAAAATAGTGAAGAAGAAAAACATTCAAGAGCTACTTTGACAAAACCTATGTTTTAAACGTGAATTGTACTTGACCTCACTAAAAATAACTTGTGTTTTTATTGTAATCAAACATTTATTTTATTGTAGTCGATTTAAATGTAGAAACAACCACATAAATAAAAACAACCACATAAATAAATAGATTCTAAATGCTAAAATGATGTGCTTTTCATTTGCTGAGACCTATTTTTTTTAATCTAATTTGCATATGAAAATTCATTTGACAATACTTTTAATTAAATATATGTTTTTTTTTAAATCACAACTGAAAATATATTCTTTTTAAAACTATAACAGTAAAAGCTATTATAAGAAGAAACACCGTAAGAAATTCACCCGAGCAATGGAAAGGGGAAAGTGAAAGTTGAATAAAATGTACAAAAAATAGGGTCAGACAACAAATGGGGCAAAAAGAGAGTAAAGCGACTAATTAGTAAAGCGTAGCGTTAGGTGCATTCGGTGGTCACAAGAAGATCTGTTCAAATTCCTCTCGGAGGACGCCAGAGCTTGCGTGTGTGTTGAGGTGCAAAATTACGGGGTCACCCTTTATCCCTTGGGAGTTCATTCCACATACACTTCAGATTCTCGAGGATCACAGGGGCTCTACATATCCATTTGTCGGGTCCATAAGTCCATATAGTATTAACATTTCGAATGGACAGCATTGGCCTCGAGCGGCATGGCAAAATTTGATTTTAGCTCCTTGCTTTTCTTATCCTGAAGGCGTCTCGGGAGAAGAAAGAACCGGGTCAATCAATGCGATGGAATTCCCCTATTTTAATCCGGTACGGACAATTTATTTTCACTAAATATCTCGAAGATTTGGTCACTCTACTCGTGTCAAAGACTATAGTTAGTTTATAGTTATAATATTGTCACTGACAAATTCCAATAAGTATAGCAATTCCGGTCTAAATCTTCTAATAAAAACACCGATTAGTGGACACGACTTCAACTCGGATCGCATTGCTTTCCGTCACAATCAGGAGGTCTCGTGTTTTGGATAAGTGGGAGGATTTCTTTTCGTTTTAAAAATACTTTTAAAAAAATAAAATTTTATTTATTTTTTTAGCTTCAAATCAATGTTTCTTTGATATTTTCAGATAATTTTAACATGTTAATATTAAAAATAAATTTTAAAATTTAAATAAAATATTATTTTAATATATTTTTAAACAAAAAATATTTTTAAAAATAATCCTTATCACACTTTAAAATATCTTTATAAAAACTATTTACATGGCTAAACATTTTTTTTTTCTTTTTAAACAGAGGAGAATGCTAATCACTTTGATTCTTAACCAAGAAACCTCGCCGGGGTTAATGTGCACCATAAAGGTTTAAAATAACAACAATAGAAATTGGACTTTCGAAGAACTGTGACACGAAGTTGAAGACCAGGGAGTCATTGGCTACACGTGCAACAACAAGCTGAAGTAGACATCAAGTGCTTCTTTTACCCGCAACTCGAACGCTATTTTGACTTGAAAAACTTGTGGGTTTTGTTTGCTTGAACATGTCATGAAATGAGGAATCAAGATTCCTTTTTTTTCTTCTCTTTGTTTCAACATGTCACATGGTATCGACTGGACTGGGTTTTTTTCCCATGTTGATGATGTTGATTTTTCATGTGCAAAAGCCAAGGTTTTTGAACCTCCTAATCATTGGCCACAACTAAACTAATAACTTTTGTTTTTAATCGTTTTTTAAAATATATTTTATTTAAATTTATATTAAAATAATTTTTATATTTTAAAAAATTATTTTAAACATCAGTTCATCGAAATTATTAATTTGAAGTGCATAAAAATTTAAACTTTTTTAAAATATTTTTAACATACAAAAATAATCCATCCCAGTTTCTTTCGTTTTTGTGAAGCTGGTTATTGAATCTGCTTGTTTGCAAGAACTTTCTTCACCGGGCTTTGGCGTTTGCTTGTTTTCCTCATTTCAAACACTACTTTCGTGTTTGTTAGGCTCTTGTAAAATCTTCAGTTGCATGGACACCTCATGCATGAGGACTGCTATATCTCATCCATGAAATAAAAAAGTTGAAAAAATTACTAAGATTTTCTTTCAGATTCGGTAGCCTAACCGGTAGATATAAAGCATGTTCAGAAGGAGGAAAAAAATCCCATGGCTCACAGCATAATTTCATCAATTTTAAGCATACCAAATTTGATTTATCCAGGTCTTAATTTCTTGCATAAGAAGTTATTATCTGATATAATAGTTTTATATTACTCTTTAATATATATTTTAAATAAAAGTGTTTTGGATTTGAAAATAATAATTAACTTTTTATGAAAAAAACTATTTTTTAATAAGTAAACAGGAATATTATAAAAAAAACTTTTAGTTTTCAATACACGGTGTGACAAAAATAAAAGAAGAGAAAAAGAGTTACATGAAAGAGCGTTTGAGTAGTTGAGATTATTTTCAATTCATTTATAGACAAAACAATCCATATATTATACCGGTGAATTTTAAACGAGAGTTACAAGGTATCATTGTGAACCCCGCGCTTATGCTAGTGTCCATGTATTTTTACAAATTTTATTTTAATTAAAAAATGAAAAATTGGAAAAAATATGCGAGGCTATATAGGTAGATTATATTCAATATGTAAACATGTCGTGCGATGGTTGTAGTCCAGTGCAAAGAACCGAGATAAGAAGATTCACTATTCAATTATAATGCACACTAATATATTCATTTCAATTGTTTTGCGTGCACAACGAATAGTGTTTTTTTTTGTTACATCTATTTATTTAAAATTGTTGTTTTATATAAAAAATTTTAATTAACAATAATTTTCTTTTATAAACCACAACTCTTAAACATGAACCAAGTAAGATGAAGTTTTTTTGTATAAACTCACATATAAAATGATGACCGTCAGAAAGGGATGTGATAGCTCGTGGATAACGAAACTCAGAAGTTGATGATAAATTGAATTTCAACAATTTTTTTTACAAGTTATTAATATTATTTTTTTAAAAAAATTACTGACTTATTTTTTAGCTTTTTCAAGAAACATATAACAAGTGATTGTAAACGAGATACATGGACGATCCTTCAACCCATCCAAAACTCGATCTGGATTTGTAGTTAGAGGCTGGATTGTCTGGTGGAGATGATAGGAATTGCGTTTATAATATCTTAAACACTACAGTCGAGGATTTGCAGATGACCTATAGAATTTCAGTCGTTGAATGCCTGCACGCAGTTCCAATCAATTAATCTTTGAAGTTTCAAAAGATTATAAACCATTAAATTAAAGCTCAGACAAAATAACTCAATGCTAAGGCATAATGACTCAATGCTGAGATGACCGAACTATGGTAATTGTACATAAAGCTGATATCAAACATGGATGGTACATGTGATCCACTTCATCACCCCTAGTTCAATTGAGACCCGTCTCGTTTTGGATGAATTGTATTTAAATTGATGAATCTTTTAAATTTGTAATAAATATTTTATTTTTAATTTAATTAAAAATTTTGTTTTCTTTGTTGATCAATTTTTTTTAAAAATAAATTGATTACTAATGGATTTATTGACTGACTATAGAAAGTTCTACAGAATTGACGAAAAACTTTATGAAATGCCACTCATTATTGCATACAAAATCACTCACTCATTATTGCAAATGAAATCACAAACATACTATATCCTTTTAGGAGTTACAAAGAGTATAAAATAAATTACAATAAATATTATTGACAACATTTACTCACCAATAAGTTCATTTTGTTGATAATATAAAAGTAAAACACTGATGGAATTGCAAGCAATATTTTATATTTGTGATATGTTATATTTATTGATGAAATTATCTAATGAATGATGCTAATGACTTTTTTTTTATGTGCTTTGTGCATCTATAATTTTATCGTAATTATCTTAGTCATCTAATGAACAACAAGATAAAAATAACTAATCATAAGTTTTTTAACAAACAGTAACTTTGAATCCTTAAATAAAAGTATTTTCAATAGACTCCACAATGTGCAAAACTTTTCTGGTAGTGCGTGTAAATTATCAAACTAGTGGTTGCTAAAATTACACCGATCAATGTATACTTAACGCGCGCACAGCAGACTTTCCCAGTCTCTTTTCTTCGATCCAAAATGCATTTTCAACTATTTACAAGACAATAAGTGATGTTTTGACAAGTGCTTGAAAATTCAGTGAAAAAAAAATAAAATGAAAAGGAAGGAGATGCTTTTCTTAATTCAATTTTTTTATGATTACACACAAGACCATGTTTCTTTCTTTTCACGGTAATTGTAATAACAATTGCACTATCAACGGCATTCATGGCCAGATAATTGTAGATTATTTTCAAGTGTTTCATTCCTCCCACCCAAAAAACTATTTTTTATCAACCATTCCTTTTCTTTGACTTTTTTTCTGTCATGGCTAACCTTTAAAATTTTGTTTGTGAATTTGTTTGGTATCGTGGTAAAATATTTTTTATTTAAAAATATATTAATTTTTTATTTTTTTTTAAATTATTTTTGATATTAGTGTATCAAAATGATTTAAAAATATCAAAAAAATTAATTTTTTAAAAAATACAACAATGAATAAGGCTTTAATATTTATTTTTCCACTAAAAAATATTATAAGAGGATGTTATAATATTTTGAAGATCAAGTAAGAGTGTGTGTTAGCAATGTGGTAGCGGTTACTTTTCAAATAATTTTTTGTGCCGAAATGTATGTCAATAATATTTTTTTATTTTTTAAAAATCATTTTTAACATCAGCACATCAAAACGATCCAAAACATACAAATCATATTAAATTTTAATAAAAATAAAAAATAAAAAATTTTTAAATTTTTTGAGAACGCAGATTCAACCGCGTTCCCAAACATTTTCTAAGCTTGTTTAGGAGTGTTGTTGTGTTTGTTTTTTAAAGTGTTTTTAATTTATAAATGTATTAAAATAATATTTTTTTATTTTTTTTAATTATTTTTAAAATTAACATATTAAAGTATTTAAAAATACTAAAAAATTTAATTTAAAATAAACAAATAAATAAAAATTTAAACTTTTTTAAAAATATTTTTAAAATAAAAAAACAAATAATACCTTTATCTTTATCTTGATTTCCGAGACAAGTTGCAAGATTATCGTGGCGTGAAAAAAGAGAGGCAATTGCTTGGAAATCAAGAGTTCTTGACAAGACACGGAATAAACACTTCTTTGCTACAAACGATCACACATTCTTGATCAGGCTCCCAAATTCTGCCACGTATCGAATGCAATGATTAACCAGAATATTGAGTGATAGAGGGTATTTCCGTCTCTTAAGCTAGCCGACCAACAACCCATGTTAAGATAACGAGAATGTGATATTGTTCTTTATTAGAGTACCTAACGGCACTTTCTGAGATGGCAGAATCTTATAGGTCGACATAAATCTAAGGACAGCAAACTCAGCTGCTTGATTAGTGCTGGGCCTTGATGCTAGACAAGCGGTTATTCCGGGGTTATGTATCGGACGGGCCCACTAAAATAAGGACCCACATAAACGGGCCCACTTTTGTGGGTCCAGAGGGTTCATGGAGGATCTGCGAACCCTTTATGGGGACTGCATAAACATAGGAAGGTCCACTCTAGAGTAGGCAAGGACGTGGAAGGGGCTTAGTGGCTTTTGTATGGAATCTACAGATTGCTTATTTATTATAGTTATTTTTTAAAAAAATTATTTTTGATATTAGTATATTAGAATAATAATAAAATTATTAATTTAAAATAAAAAATAAAAAATTTATGAATTATCCGTAAGTAGTATTAAAGAAATGGGATATATATATATATATATATATATATATATATAGACACACACGGTGCTTAAATTATACAATATTATAGCGACATGGAACAACATGGAGGGATGCCGAGACTTCCGAATGATTAGTTTCAGTTGTTCAAATTTGGAGCAAAGTAGCGACCGCGAAGGCTCTTCAAGATTCTTAATCTACCTTTCAACCTCTTTTTTTCATTGTTCAAAACCTACTCTCGCATACTTTTGATTAGATATGCCCGCCAAGGGAGACTTGTCGCTCTAGACAATGCATGTGCGTGCGACTCACTAGACATGCCATTTGTTGCTTAGTACTCACTAGCAATATACAAATTAGCTATGACCAGCTGCCTATGGAAAACTCAAATTCGCTACAGCCAACAGAAACGATGTGTTCTCCTTCCATCCCTGCCTTAAAAAGAAAGTAAGAGCCAACGGGCCTTGCGTGTATCCTCTCTGAATAAATATGGTCCCGAAAATTGTTCCGTTGTGGGTCCGAGCACTTGCTCCCAAAGTCTTTACACGCACCACAGCAGTTGTTTAATACGCTTCGGTAACGTGTTAGTGTTTATTCTAGTATAGAAAAAAAAATATTTATTTTTCAATAAATTTGACGTTTAAAAATAAAAAATAAAATAATATCACACAAATCGTTTTTAAAAACCACTATTCATAAACTCTCAAATAATTTCTCACTTGTTAATTAATCCAATAACCATTTTTTTCCTTCCAATATTTTTCTCATTCAAAACGTGGGTTGAGTAGATAAGATGAATGACACATCTTAAAAATAAAATCCAAATATGTAGATGGTCTTTGTTTTAGTACTGAATAATTCTTTCGTGTATATTAAACTTTCAGAAATTCTTAATAAAAAACTTTCATCTATTTTTGGAAAGCTCTTCATTTGTATTTGCATCTAAATTATACTTTTAAAAAATAAAAAAAATTACATTATTTTATAATAAATTTAACATTTTTTATTAAATGAATCTGACAAAAGTTCTCATTAAAAAATCAATATAAATTAACAATAAAAAATGTATATATAAAATAGTCTTGGTATAAAATTGAGACTAGCACAATAGTTTAATAATATATTTGAGGCTGGCTTGAAAAATGAAAAGGATAAAGACAAGAGAGCTTGGTCTGATCGCATGTCACGAAAAGAGATGATATGTCTATCGATACTGCGATGACATAATTGGCGATTTCCACGCTATGGTTGCCATGTAATAGCGATATGTGGGCCCGTCTTCTGTCGCGCCTTGCCTTGCCTTAAAAAAAAAAATTATTTTTTTAATATTTTTAAATTGTTTACAATTGCTACATATTTTAAAAAATAAAAATATATTATTGTAATATATTTTAAAATTAAAAATATTTTAAAAAATAAAACATTACTACAGCATTAAAGACTACCGGAATAATCACAGCCAACTGAAGATTTATTAAACATGCCATGATTTTGGACAGAGCATTGAATTCAAGGATAGAGCTAATAAAGATTAATTGCTTTCTCAGTTCCCAAGCTTCATGGAAACGGGTACTGGAATCCGTCTGCTTGCAAGTGTCTCCCTTTGCTTCTCTGTGAATTTCCCACCTGCCAGTTGCTACCATGAACGTGTGTGCCCAGAAAAACACAGACAGGAGGAATACCTTTTATATATATATATATATATAAGGTATTCTTTTTACAGCCTGCTATGGTTATCTAAAAATAATAAAAAGATTAATTGAGCAAGAGTTGATTACGATTTAAATCACCTTGTTTAATAAATAAATTGAATTATTGTGATTTCTTTGATTCGAGGAGTGGGATCAAACAAGAGTTGATCATACTTAGTAGTCATAGCTTATTAAAACTAATTAGCTGTTCGTCTTGGTTCCACAAATCATCTATTAAATTCCTTCATTTTCAAATCTATTTATAATTTAAATCTTTCCATCCATTTCACGTTATTTTATTATTTATTTATTTATTTAATGTCTTAATAAATATATATAAAATGAAATGAGAAAAAAGAAACTCACCTTGTTTTTTTTTTCTTTTAGATTAACATGGCTGTCCGGGCCAGCTTGCGCATACCATGACTAATCCCACGGGCACTGAAGTTAATGACCATGTAAGCCTTCAGTGGCCATCATATAAGCAATCAAGGACTCGAACCTGAGACCACAGAGAGAGTAAACCCCTTGATCCCAAGTCCTTGCCACTTGACCACCACGTAAATGGTTAGAAACTCACCTTATTGAATAGATAAATTGACTTGTTGTGATTTTTTTTTATTCAAGCAGCGAGATCGAGATTCGAGAGGGAGTTATTCTTTTTTTAATGAGATGGAGAAGGAGAAAAAAGTAAATAACATGGAAATACGGATGAGAAAATAAAATATATTTCTAAGAAATTATTACTATATCAAGTATAGTTAGAGACTAATTAATTTTTAAAAATAAAAAAAATTATCTAATTTATTTTTCCAAACTAAAAGGATTAATTTATTATTTACTCTATTATGTTTTTGTTTAACATGTAATTTTAAGTTTTTTTTATTTATTAAGAAGTAGTTTATTTTTAGAAATTGAATTCTCGAAAAATAAATTCTGGACAAGTTAATTATTTTTTAATATTTAATTGTATAATGAAAAATAAGTTAGAAAATATTTTTCAGTACTTGGTTATGTCGTGAAAAATAAGCTGGAAAATAACTTATTAATATTTTTTTAAGTTTATTAAAATAATTAGAAACAAATCTTACAAGTTAAAAAATTGAATGAGAATAAAATTAAAAAAAATATCTCAAATAAAATAAATAATAATCATAATAATAGCGATTAAATCTAAAAAATAAAAAAATTAAAAGATGAAGAAATTAAAATAATAATAATGAACATTTCATAAATTATTTCTAATAAAATAAGTAACAATTAAAAGAATGAGCATCAAATTTGATAGATAAAAATTTTTAATAAAAAAATAATAAGAGAAAAATAAATAACAGTTATAAAAATAAGAACCAAAATAAATATTCAAAACAAAATATATACAACAATCAAAAGTTTGAGGACCAAATTTGATATAATCAGTAAATAATATGATATTTCTAGTTTTTTTATAATTTTAAGAAAGTATTTTTCATCAAAAATAAGAGGAAAATACTTTTTTAAAAATCAAAACAAATTTTTTTTAATTGAAATTTTTTTTTTATTGGCTAAAAAATATTTTTTAAATTTTTTTAAAATTACTTTTTGAAAAAAAAAAGCAGCTTTAATTAAATCCAAACCCGACGTGCACTCTTAAGAATATTTCTTAATAAAATATACGTAAAGTATTTTTAAATTTATAACCAAAACAAAACATAAACAGCACAGCTCCACTTCATAATTAAATTCGGGGCTTTAGTTCGGCCTAGGAAGTGCCCTTCTGTTCCTGCAAAGGGAGATTCAAAGAATCAATCATGCTACCATGTCTGCTCTAGCAATCTATTAATATCCGTGAATATCTAGCTACTTCTAGCATTGACTATTTAATTTGTGAAAGAAAACACTCACAACTTATAATAATCGCAATTTCATCTGTAGCTGAGGCAACATTTTCACAAAAGTATTCTCAATGAATATCTTGGTTCTCGACAGTGGATCCACCACTCTCTTTTTCAATATTCCTGGCCTTTAAGGTCTCGAGAAGTTCATAAAATGTTCAAAGATTCTACGACTATTTGTTTTCCCTTCATGGATAGATTATTTTTGTGGTTCAGCCTGGTTTTTAAAATATTTTTCAAATACTTTATGTATATCATATTATTAAATATATGCTTGATTTCGGTTCACGGTTTCTTATTTTGATGGATATAATTTATTTATAATCTCGGTTCATAGTAAATTTATATGTTATTCAAAACTATTATTGTTGTTGATAAATTTAAGAACAAATTACTTACATCGATAAATCTAATGTGTTTTAAAAAATAAATTTACTATGCCATGACTGAATCAGATTTTTATAAAATAAATAAAGATATTTAGATAATGATAATATTAATCTAGATTAACTTGGTTATTCCTCATTTAGGATATGAGATGAGAATAATCTTATAAAAAAATAAAATAAATCATAAAGTTCAATGTTTAATAATTTAATTCAAAAGATGAAAGAAAGAAAAAAATTAAAAAAAATATTAAAAAAATAAAGTCAACCAGATTAACTCTATTAAGTTACCAAGTGCGATATGAGACCGATATTAAAATTTTTTATTAAAAAAACTAGAAAAAAGACGGAAGTTAAATAAATTAAAAACCAATAAAAAAACTTGGAGTCAACATATGTTAATTTAACTTGACTAACTCGCATTCAAAATAACCTAACATAAAGAAAAAATAAAAAAATAAAAAAGCTTAAGGGCAATAATTTATTGTCAGTGAATAAAATATTTTTTTTTAAAAGACGTGAATCAATTTGAATTAACTTGATTAACTTGTATTTTGATATATAAGATAAGGATAACCTAACAAAAAGAAAAGCATAACAAATCACTAATTTTCTAAGCCTCGATGCGGATACCAAAGCCTACATGAGAGAATAAAAGGGGAGGAGAAAAAAGCTTTACGGCTAGTAAACCATTGTGAATCGTACCACATGCATTACCCTATTGACTTCACTATTACTAGATATATTGATTGATAATACTTGGCTATTATTATCAATCAAACAACTATCCATGCGCCTCTAGATGGGCCAATAGGATGATTATGTGCTGACACGTGTTGTACACATGCCAACATCTTTTATTTATCTAATAATAATTTAAAATATGAAATTACTAAACAATTCCTAAGAGCATCTAAATATTACAAAAAAAATATATGATAAAGATAATAATGCCCTTCCAAACCAACCTTAAAGAAGGTTAAACTTGTCATTTTATTATAAAAAGTATTAAAAAGATTAACAAACCCCTATCTGAAAGGTCAATGTTTTGCCATTGCTAAGGGTATTTATTTTCTTTTACTGTGTAAAGAAAATAAAAAAGACAAAAAAACCTATAGTTAAAAGGCTTTTTTTTGTTTTTAAGTATAAAAAAGTAACTTTACTGTATAAAAAAATAAATTATCCCTAACCAATTTACAAATAATTATTGGATCCTATAAAAAGACAATTTTACCCCTATAAGCTAAGTAATTGTTTTGTATAGAGAAGAGAAACAAAAAAAAAATAATTCATGTTAAATTGTCTCACATGTCACTCTAATAGGTTTGTATAGAAGTTTCTTGTTTGCTTATTTTTTTTTTTTTGTAATGATATGTGTGAGAATCTACAAGGAAGAGTTAATGATGATACATGAAAGAAACTATGATAAGTTTTTTTTTCCATACATATATATATAGAATATTTATATTAAATATTTTATAACTTAGATAATTATGAGATATTTATATAAAATATATTAAAAATTAGATTTTTTTTAAAGATATTTATCTTAAAAAAGTCTATATCAACAAATCTATCTAAAAGTATACATGGAGTGGAGCTCATATCTCTAAACAATATAAGACTGGACATAAGTCTAATATAAAGCTTAGATAAAGCTTAAGAAACATTTAAGCCTAGAAAATACTATTTGTTCTTTGTGTACATGCTAATACAACTCACTCTCCTCGTTACCTATTTAAATACTATCCTGATTTAAGCATCAAAGTGTTTTTCTTGTAGGTGTTATCAGACTTATCAAGTTGTTTGGGTCTGATTTTATCAGCTTATAAAAAGCTTCCTTAATATTTTTATTTATGATATATTCTAGCCTCATCATTGATACCATACGTGAGAACTGAATAAAAAACCAGTTCATTTTTCTTTTTTAATACCTCTTTTTATGTCAGAAGAAACTCCAATGCAATAGTGGCTTTGCCAGCACCAGATATTATATCTATAGCTATGCCAATAGCATGCCAGTGGCTAGGCTTACAACTATGCTCACATGGTTATAATGGTGATTAAGCTCATGACTATGCCCCACATGGGTATACCAATGGCTACACCTACACCTATAAACTACTTTTATAAGTACTTGTATACGTAAAAGGTGAACTGAGGGTTCTAATGATATATAAAAAGATTATGGTATTTTATATTATATATATATCTTTAAAAATATTTTATAATTTAAATATTTAAGAGATATTTATATAAAATATTTTAAAACTGAAATATTTCTTAAAATATTTATGTTGAAAAAATTAATATAAACAAATCTATTTAGAAGCATATAAGAGCATAACTCATCATCTTTCGAGACAACACAATACTTGATACAAGTCTAACAAAGAAGGTATAGAACATTGAAGTCTAGAGCATACTGTTTATTCTTTTTTTTATACACAAATACATTCTATTCTTCCGGCACTTATACAAATAATATACTAAATTAAGTATAAGAGTATTTTTTTTTAATATCACTGGAACATAAAGTTTTCTAAATCCAGTTTTATGAGCGTATAAAAAGCGTCCTAGTATTCTACCTGGGATATTGTCCAGCATCATCAATCAGAGAGTAGGATTAGACAACTAAATATAAAAAAATCACGAAAATTAAGTATTTGTAAGCATCGTCGAAAGATCGCGCACTGTGTAATTGATCTGATTGAAGAAATATAATTTTTTAAAACAATAAAAGAATACAAGCCACCAGCACAGCGGTGGACAATTAGCTAGATGTTATGTAATTTCAACCTTGATTGGTTGAAAGTGATTATCAAAGAATACAAATTAATTAATTCTTTTGCAATTAAATTATTGAATGGATATATAAAAGAACAAAACTTGTCGTCCTTCTGTGGCATGGCTTCAATTTTATGGATAGCCCGAAGGGACGCCATGCATGATTATCCCGGCCCTTGAATCTCACAAAGCCTGCTTAGAACTTCTGTTGCTGAAACCGAGAAGCGTGTAAAACTTGATTAAGAGTAAAAAAGCTTGATGATATAAGCTTGATCTCAGGATCTTAGGGCATACAGTCCATTTGCAAATTGCATTTCTTCGTGGCATGATCCTGTGACCTAATCTGGACCACAAATTAAAGGGACTTTACAAGAAAGAAGCCAAAAACCTTCGCAAATCACGTGAAAAAAAGAGCACTGAAATTATCTCAGCTCTTAAAGGAATGTTATCCCTTCAACCTCCTTGTTTCATACCAGATGCATGTTCCAGAAAAGAGGCAGAAATGGTTTCCAACGTCACAGTCCTCGCGCAATTCACTACCTGCCCTACGCGTTCTTAATAATTTTATAAGAATTTAAGTTTAGAGATTATTAATTTATATTCTATAAATTTTAAAATTATTAAAAATTTACATGATTACGTAAATAGTATCCTATGCTATCCGGACACTTATATTAATAAATAAAAAAAATTGAAAATTTGTTCAAAACTGGAATTTGATAGATCTAAAACGAGGTAAGCAAAAGCTTGGACTTGTTCTATGCACGAAGAAAAGGGTCTGTATTTTATTCGAAAAGGGGTACATGGAGGTCGTCATCTGACATGTATATTTAGGTCTTTCGTCCCCTTCGATTCACTAATTAATTATACTCTAATAATCTGTTCTTCATACGCAGAATCCAATAAAGATTCTAGTCGAGCAATAAAGGACATCGAGAAATTTGGTTGCTAACGTTGGTGTCTAGTAAACAAAAGCATGTGTATGTAACTACCAAGGACCCTGCGCTGAAAACAGAGGGTTCCACTTTCATGTGCAAAAGCCGAAAGGAGATGGAGCTGGAATGGCATTAAGGAGCTCGAACTTCACTAGCTTACAAAAACATTACCTAATTTTTTCTGGTAACCTACTTCAAGAACATGACTTCTTGAAAGATGCTGCCTCCATCTTGCGGTAAGATAAGTTATTATAGCTTATCCCTCTTTGCCGATTCATCAGTAACTCGAGCTTTGATTTTCTCAAACCTGACGTTTGCTAAATCATACGAATCTCGAGTGCTAAACTAGAAAGCCTTTGCGCCATATCCACAAGCCTTGATCACAAAATGATATGCTCCAGTCGTGATCACGCATTAATTCTTTTTTATGTGGGACTTTTAATCTGAAAACATTAATTTAATCAAAATTTTATTGCACCATTCATTTAGAGGGCTTACGATGCGCATCTACAAGTTTTCCTTCGGCTCCTTACAAATTAAGTGGGGCAAGTGCATCCTTTTTCCCTTTTCGGTGGTGTTGAAGTAATAGTAAACAATCCTTGAAAAGGGATCGGTGCCTCTTTCGCTATTTTCTCAACCACAAACCACCCCTGGGTCGTTCTTTATATATCTAACCAAGTTTAAAAAAAGGCCGTCTCTTACTCTGAAAAAAGTGCTTGTAACAAAGAGGTAGGAAAAATGCAACCAACAAAAAGTGCAGGTATAGTGATTACCAGCAGAAACCTTTAGGTTAGTGTCTTCTTACACGATATTTAGTACCCAGAATATCACATATTTTATAGAAGAGAGATACTTAACAATCTAACACAGATTAATTTCTTTTGATTCCTCTAGGTTAGGTTAGATTCCGAGTTTAATTTCTTCCCTAGTATTGAACAATCTAACACAGATTCAAAAATCAAATTAACTGTTAGTTTATCACCATCTAGTCCCACAATCGTTTTTTTTTCATCAATAAAAATATACTCGTCTTTTTCATGAAAAATCAAAACTTGTCTCAAGCAAACGAGAAATACTTAACCATTTTCATGAGATGGATTGGAAAAACCATAACATCTCATAGCTTGAGACGCCCATGTCGTATTCATGCATTAGGCATCTTCACCTCACTTTTCCTAGGTTGATAAAAAATTTTAAAGGGCACTTTCAATCTAGATAGAATAATCTAATCAAAACCCAATCATTTGAAAGGTTAACGCTATGCATCTTCCGTTGGATCTTTCCAAACCAAGATTAATCCTGAGGCGGGCAAGTGCATAATCCTTGAAAAAGAACCATGTGCCTCTTCCGATATTTCTCAGCCACAAACGACTTCTGGATCATTCTTTATTTGTCCACCCAAGAGAAGAACAGAGCATTTTTTCTTCCTAAAAAATAAAAAAAGTGTTAAAGGAAAACCATGAAATAAAAATTAATGTTATCCATCCTGAAACATCTAATCCGATTACGTTTTTTTTTTTTTTTTTTAATTTAAATATTTAATGGCTGGCGTAATGTGAAGTTCATCTATTCGGTTCTTCCTGTTTGTAATATGTACCATTAATTTGATGGTTTATTTTGTATGAATATTTAAAGATAAATAACAACAATATACATGAAAATCCAATTTTGTTTTATAAAAAAAACATGGACGTTTTTCTCGCCAGTTATTTGGAAGGGGAGAGGTCCCTCCCGAGCCGTATTTAAAACACAGGCTGGTGATCGCGGGCCCGATGTAGCAGTGACTGTTAATCCTTATCTGCCCCAAATTTACGTTGATCCAAGCCTCAAAACAAACTTGTGAAAGCACAGTTTTGTTTATGTTGGAAACTTCCCTCCCCAAATAAATGTCGTTCGCATTGTTTTGATATGCATATGATATCAGCACATAAACGCGTTCTGACTCTAGGGTTCTTGCACAAGTCACTAATACAGGTTCTTTGAAGGCAACAGTTTCGAAGTCTTTACTAGGAGTACAATACATAATGTCTTCGGCTTCAGTCAAAGCCTCGTATTACACGTTTTTATGTGAATTCTCAATAGTTGGACTTTTCGAAGGACATGAAACTGCTGGTTAATGTTGTTAAGGTTTTACCTTTAACGTGTTTTTAAAGGTACTGTAAATGACCGGTAACTAGTGCATTTGACATCCGACGTGGGATCCTTCTGCATTCAAATCCTCCCTGCCGAACCTGGTTACTGTTGGGGGTTTTTGGGCTCGTCATGTGGATAGGTTGGGTCGTTTTACTTCCCGAGCTGGGTAGTTCAATCTCTTGAGTATATATTGGGCCTCTAATGTAAAATCGAATCTCAAGGAATAGAAGAATTTCCATTCACTTGAGCCCAATTGTTTATCATACAGTTTTCTATTGAGGGGGCAATTTAGCTGTATAATTAACAATCTCTGGTTGTTTGCTAGCAGCTTCGATTTTCAGTGAGCATGAGAATCAAAGATTGCTACGGCAATGGGCTCCAAAACCAGCATGACCACCATTTGAGTCTGTGCTATCAACTCCCTACTTGGATGCACATTTCCTTTAAATGATTGTTTTTCAGATTGCATTTGCACGTATTTTGTTTACAGATGAGATCTTTTACTGGCATTAGCCCATTGCACCGAACAACAATTTGGGAACATGTTGGGTATAACATCACGTGCACAGGTTTTGTCCTGTCAAAAGTTGACGGCTTGATCCTGACACGAATGAACTTTCCCATGAGAAATTTCCACGAAGCATCCAATTGCACAACAGATCACATCTACTCTTGCAAAGTTAACAGTGATATGACATGCCAATATAACTCAGCATTAAGCCATTAACGTGTTGTATCATATCGAGAAACTTCCTGTCTCAAAACCTGTCAATAATGAGAATTATCGTAGGGAAAAAATACTGCCTCGAGCCTCTCATTCCGTGGAGAAGAAGAGTGAAGTTATGTAAGCACACACTAGGTTAGCAGGCAACCAAACTTTTAAGTTGTAAAATAAGACTTCAATAAATAATATGATCACAGGTGCAACGGTCAAGATTTGAAGTTTGTATAACACTTTTATGGTCTGCAAAATACATCATAGACAGAACCCAACATGGCGAGCTTGAAAAGCTTTTATTTTGCGGATAAATCGGAATCCTACTCCTGCAAACAGCACAACGAAACCACCAAATGCTTGGCAGAGCAGACACATCCATGAGAAGATATTTGAGGATGCTGAAAGTGCTGCCCAACCCTCAATAACCTGCAAACCACAGTTCTTTCTCCTAAGTGACTGACAAGCTATAAAAGAATAACCGTAGTTAGCTATCACCCTTCTTATTCTGCCCTGGACTGGCCAGCACGGGATGACAAGATGATGCCAACAATAAGGCCATACAGCGCCAACGCTTCAGCAAAGATGAGGATAAGGATCATTCCAACAAAAAGTTTAGGCTGTTGAGCATTAGCTCTGTGAAAAAAACAGCAAAACGTATGAGAATGGATTGCAAATCAAACGATTATTCTCCCTAAACAGCAATCTTGCAAGTACAAGAGATATTACACAAGAAAGGAAAAATTTGCCTGTGCAAGTACCATGCAGTCTCATCCAAGAATTCTCATGGTCTTAAATTTACAGAAAACATCCAGACATTGTAAAGTTTGCACAGCAAAACCAGACAACAAATCTCAAAGACTTAAGAACCACTGCATCATATCAAGGGGATAAAAGTTGCACCCAGATCATAAGTTAAAAAACTGACGATCAGGACAGCTCCCCAACTACAAAACTAAATAACAATGTACCACGCTTGCCAAAAATAAATACAGGTTGAGACACATTAACCATACCAACACTTTATTAGTTAACAACAAAAATCAAACGCTGTAGCATATCTTCTAGACAAAAAAGATGGCTAACATACCTGACACCAGCATCACCAACAATGCCAATGGCCATCCCAGCAGAAAGCCCAGCAAGGCCACAAGCAAGGCCAGACGAGAGATGTGCATACCCATCAAAAAGGTAGTAAGACTTGGCCTTTGGGTTAATTCCAGTACTAATAATAACCGCAATAATCAACCCATAAATACCCAACACACAAGCCATAACAACTGGAACAATCGACTTCATCACCAACTCAGGCCTCATCACTCCCATCGACGCCACACCAACTCCACTCTTAGCTGTTCCATACGCTGCTCCCATGCCTATACAAACACCAAAACCCCAATATTTACTCCAAACAAACAAAACACATGGATCGGTTCAAAAGTTCCCCAGATCCAAGTAACTAGTCAAAAATCTAATATTGATTAAGCAAAATGGTTCTGGAATATAAAGCTTATCGAATCAAAATTTAAATCAAGCACGTGTTTTCCCGGGTCATTAAAAAATATTAAAATCAATACCATTTATTAATTACGGATAAACAACCGCTAATCTTCAAATTTAACGAATAATTGCAGCTGATATAATATCAAACTAAAATTAAATCACTTGAGACTCGTATAATTGCATCAAGATCGATCTGATAACCATAAACCTAGCAATTCAATTTCTCGGGAACCGATCAAGGACATGAAAATTAAAGCAAATAAATAACAAAATATTTAAAAAATGGAATAGAAGCAGAAGGAAGATATGCAATTGTTTACATGAGAAGACCAGGGCAGCAGCGGCGCCAAGGAAGCCGAAGAACGGAGCAGTTTCGTCACCGCTGAAAGTAGACATGATTGATTACTGAATCTGAGACGGTGTCGTTTAGATCTGAAATGAACAGAGATTCTTCGAGTTGAAAATTTCTTGGATCTCTCTGCTCTGTGCTTCGCTAGAGAAAAAAACGAGCGAGACGAAGGCAATAAATGAATAAAAGTACATAAAATGTCGGCGTTTTAAAACCAAGCATCGATCAAATGAAGCCCAATCTTATCTATTGGATTGGGCTTGTTATAAAAAATAAACAGCCTTGGGCTTTTAATGGTGTAGCATGGGCCAATTTTGGTGGATCCATTAAAGAAAGTGGAGGGAACTACAAATCAGTCCCCAATATTTGTTTAAGTTTAAGTTCAATCTAATAATTTCAGAAGTGTTTATTGCGGCCTGGCCACGCTTCTTAAAAAATTTTCTTCAGATTAATTATTTTTAATATTTTTTATTATTTTAATAGGTTGATATTAAAATTAAATTTTTTAAAATAAAAAAAATATTATTTTAAATATTTTTAAAAACAACTATTACCACTAATTAATAAAAAACAGAATTTGCTTGCCTCTTTATGTTTGTGTCTTCTTATAAGTTTAGTTTATAAAAAGAAGATATCATTAAATATAGATAGTCTGGCCTGGCCTAACGGTCATGTATTGGATATAATTTTTTTTAGTGAAATAATATTCGAGTCTAATTGACTTCGATTTCTTCGTGTAGGACAACACTTCCTTAATCTCAGTTTAGTCTGAAGTTTATTGCGCTTTCCACTAAACCAAACACAGAAAAAAATCTTCAGAACCCAGCAAATTAAAGTGTAGTCGGTGATCCAAAAAATACTTGAAAAGAAACAAAGTTGTAGTTGGTGAGTGAACTGAGACTGGGTTTATATGTAGGGTTGAGTTGTAGCTTGGGAAACATAACCTCGGAAAGCAGTTCAGGTGAAGTTTTACCAGAAAGAAACAAATAAGGTCCATGATGATGAACTATTCAAGGGAAAAAAAGAAAGTTGATGGAGGATGAACAGGGTAAAATTATTTGTCGAATTCAGATATGGCCACCAAAAACATTTCTGCTATTTAAAAGCTATATCTTCCACGAGCAGGGACAGCTGCAGTCAATTTGAGGAGCCTCTGGACGAGGAAAGTTGAGGGAGGGTAGAAAATTATGGCAACTATTACACTAAACAGTAGAAAATTCTCTCCAAAAGAATTTCTTGTTTCAACTTGAACAGGTATTGCTAATTGCTAGACATTCTTATGCTTTAAGGTGTTAGCAGGCAAGTAGGATTTGATCAGTTAATGTGTTTCTTTGCAGCCACTTAATTATAAGAGTGAAGCAGAAGCAGGGGAGGCACTTGCTGAAGCTATAAAAACCGGATTTGTCAAGAGGGAGGATCTTTTTGTTACCACCAAGGTCTACTTTAATCATAGATGTTTTCCTAGCTCATTTCTTGGAAAAAAAAAAAAGGATCTGTCTTGGTGGCTGGTATCTCATTTTATGCTGTGTTGGCAGCAATTGTCATCTTTTCCTCGCCGTGAAATACAATACAGGAGTTGCCCAGATTGTTCTCCGATGGGGCACTCAACGAAAGACTGTTGTCATGCCCTAGTCATCGAAGATTGAGAGACTGAAAGAGAATCTTGAAGCCCTTGACTTCGAGTTAACTGAGGATGGCATGGACCTGATTAAAAAGCTGGACAGGAAACACAGGAGCAACAACCACCCTGCCAAATTCTGGAGAGTAGATTTGTATGCCCAAGTTGTGCAATGTTTCTCCGCGTACTGCAAATAATACACATATTTATATTTGTATTGGCTCTTTATTAACTACATTCCACGTTTCCAAGTTACTGATTTAATCTTGTTCTACAATTACCTCTCCCCCTCTCCCTCCCTCTTTTTAGTGTAAGATTATAATCTCTTCCTATGAATTTTAAGCAAGCAATGTACACTTGAGGCAATTGCATTCGTGATATGATTTTTTTATTTTCAAGCATATTTATTTGCTATCTAGTTGAAGTTACTGGTTTTGATACATTATGTTTAAAATCAGTACAGTAAATTTAATATTTTATTTTTAAAGAAAAGGCACTTTATAAATAAAAACTACCAAGTGTTCACTAATCATCCAACTAAATCACATGATTAAGTTGCTGATAACAACAGCAGGATCAAGTTGAATTCCACCGATTTATAAAGGGCATCTCTTATATTTTCATCAAAATCTTAATTTATTCAGACAACGTGAAATAAAAAGCTTGGAAATGAAACTGATTTGCTTTCTGAGAACAATTTTCCCATCATGTTAAGGGCTTATATCTACTATATATCTTAATTGCATGATCACAAAATTTCAATGAGCTATTTTTAATCAATAGAATAACAATAGATGCATGCTAGGATATATAAAGTGGGATCAATTAGTGACATTAGATACTTGGAAGTTCGGTGGAAACTGTGTTTTCCATTTAGCTCTCTTCTTGTACGCCCCATTCACAATTTTCTACTGCTGTCATGAGTCAATGAAATTTGCACCAGGAGGAAAACCTTATGTTTAGGTGATTAGCAGTTTGACAAATTTGCATGCACACAGGAGTGGGTACGACTAGCAGTGCAATGGATGAGGATGGAGTGCTGGACATTGACACAATCATATCCATGGAAACCACCTAGCAGGGCCATGGAAGATCTGGTTTCCATGATCTTAATTCGCAGCATTGGAATCAGGTGAGTTGACACAGCCTAAAAGGCTAACCTATGGATACAATTCATCAAAAAAAAAAAAAAATCATGGAGAGCTGGATACCCATAACCTGGAACCTTATTTTGAATATAACCATTCTTGTTGTCGCGTCTGCTTGAATCACATTAATCGAAACTTAATTACGGACTGGATCTGTGGTGCAGCACTTGCAGGTGGTATCCTAATCATTCGCATGGATATGTCTAAAAATTGAATTTGTTCATATGGCTGCTATAGAATTGTGTTCCGATACAAAGATTCCACTGCAGCAACTATGACATCTTTCTAACTAGAGATTGCTTAGCCTACTCGAAAGTGAAGCCTGCTGTGAATCAGATTGAAACTCACCCCTACTTCCAGTGTGATTCGCTTGTCAAATTCTGTCAGAAGCAGGGCATCTGTGTGATGGCTCATACTGCTCTTTGAGGTTCTGTAGCCAATACTGAATTGTTTGGCTCTTTATCATGTTTGGATGATCCTGTTCTGAAGGTATGTTATTTCTTTTCGGGTGGATTATCTGCCGTCTGATTATCAATACCTCAGAAGAAAATATTCCTCTGTGGTGCTTTTCATCAACAGTCTTATCATCTCTGTTTTTGTTTTTTTGATCAGGGTCTGGAAGAAAAATATAAGAAAACCATGGCCTGGATTGTTCTCCGGTAGGCATCAAACGAAACACGGTCGTCATCCCGAAGACATCAAAGATCGAGAGACTGAAGGAAAATCATTGTGTTTTTCGACTTTGAATTATCCAGAGAGGATGTGGACCTGCTGAAAGAGCTGGACAGAAGCTACAGGACCAACCAACCTGCCAAGTTTTTGGGGATAAATTTGTCTGCTTAATCATGTCCATGATTATATCCTTGGAAAACGTTCCCTTGTGTCCTGCTCAGAATAATAGCAGTCCGGATATTTTCCTTACTGTACTTGGTTTTGTGAAGCCGTGGTTGACATCGTGGTCAAGGGTTGATTCATAGCATATACTTACATGACCCCTTCCTTTACAGCCTGCTTGATTCACTTCATGAGTGGTTCTATCAAATTATTGTCGAGCACCAATTCGAATGAACAGATCAGGAAATCAATTTGCTCAATTTTTTAGTCCTTGCACCATCGAATTGGACGAGATGTCAGCAGCTTACAGGAAAAACACAATCAAATAGAATTCAATCGCTTCTGTAAGGACATCTAGGCATCCCATGAACACTCACCATAACCCCGTCTTTCAAGTGATGCAAAAACTCACCAATCAAACTAATTTGATTCTCTAGGAAAATTTTCTCATCACATGTCAAGAATTTGTGGTAGCCATGATGGCAACAGCATGCAACAATGGGAAACGTGTTCTTTGAAATTTTAACATACAAATGGAATAATTGCAACACGGTTGCTTGGATAATTGTCAAATTTCTGAAGATACCACCTATGTGTTTCTGCAGCTGCAAATATCAGATTTGATACCTGCATCCAACACATTACACAAACTTTCAGCTCTCATAGAACATAAGGAAAGCCACAATGAGGGAAAAACGAGAGGCATCTTGTAAAGAGGAAGATACCACAAATCCGAAAAGCAACCAAATGGTGAGGTCTGCCCCTCCACTACCAAAAACCACGCCAGCATATATAACCTGTATCATTAGCATAAACATGAAGTGTGAGCCCTCTGCACCTCAATTTCACTCAATTACTGTGTGTAAATCACAAATGAGAAACGTACAATCTCTGCCAAATAGTGTGGAGATGAAACAATCTCGAACCAATCACCACAGGGTATTACATATTCATCAACCTTTCCCACATGTTCCCTTAGTGAGCCCTAATTAACCATCATGATAGTGAAGGTGAGAATGCATGCTAGTCTCTTAATTTTGCAACAACTTGGCCTCCCTTTTCCTCAAAAAAAAAAAAAAAGAAGTAAAGATAGCTGGACATTGATGGGTGCCTGGTAGACTGATATCACCCAATTTATGATGATATTTGAAACAAGTTGATTTGATAAACAGGATTATAAAAACAGAGAATAGAGTTCAGGGCCTGCACATGCAGACAAAATGTTTTCTATTAGCTCATTCTCATGGCTGACTGTAAAGTCAGATATTCATAGGAGCAGTCAAACAGTGCATCAAGTCAAATGAGTTCCACAGTGCATCAATAGAGATAAGTGGTAGAACATTCAGGAAACCAACATGTTTCATCATACAACTAGACTTGTTCACAGGTACAATACCAATATCCAAAGCTCCTTGGCCATTTGGTTTGGATTTGCAACTCAAACCACTCAACCACGTTTCAAGCTTTGGTATCACCACGACAACAGCAACACACACTACCAATAACTGAATCACATATCCCATACGAACATCAGAAAGGAAGTGACCCCCAGCTGAAAACATATAGTTGTTTGACCTCATTTCACGGAAGACCATCTGATTTCCACAAACTTCTTTTTGGTAGCTGTAACTACCAACCTATCAGAATTAAGCTTTTATGGTATCGATTAGTTACTCATGTTTACAAGGTAATAATTCTTGAATAGATGAGTTATAAACATTCCAACTTTCCCATCCAAAGCAAGGAGAAGTATCCTGTCCAGTGTCAACTATATCTTCATTCATTTTTAATTAACTTATAGCTATTAACCACCAGTTTAGAACCTCACCTTGGTCATAATATAGCTACAGGCATAACATTTTTGACAACTTCTGCCGGAAAAGTAAGCAATTAATTTGCTTTCCTTTTTTCTTTTAAGAGAAGTGATATTGCCATCTGACTAGTGACTGATCATGAAACAGTGATACTCACAAGAATTGCATGGCAACGATGCTGATGAATCCAACCCCAAAGAAATATAGCTGCACCAATCCATTGGCACCATCCAAGCTTCGAAAAAAGATTAACAAGGTCCCACCAATCAAATTCAATGGCTTGCATTGAGCTTCTGTCTTTAACAATGAACTCCATCACTTCACTTGTGCAAAATTTGAATACATTAGGCGCACAAGTACAGCAGAGTGTCAGGGGCATTGCTGTGTAGAAACTAAGCTCAGAAGGAAAATATAAACCAATACAACATTTTAGAACATGCCTTTATGTATAACAAATTCATGGTAAACCAAAAGGAAGAAACAGATTGTACTGGAAAGTGCTTTGATCACAAACATGGATTATGGCGTTTGTTCACAAGGCTGTTTGGCAATATGGTAGAAAGCATATTAACCAGCACGAATCCAGTATAAAATATTTGAGGAAAAAAATGTTTCCAACAGCAATTTGACATTGTGTGTGCATGTCATGGGCAGAAAGGCTGCAGCAAAAGAACTGGATCAGAGGCCTTCAAGAAACTCACAAAAGACCAGTTAGATAGCCGAAAATGTGCATCCGAGCTGAGGGTCTGTATTTAAATACATATAACGTCTCAAAAAGACGCCTCAAGACTTGAACTTCCATTAACAGGAGCAGAAACACAGAAAGCCAAACCCTGAATTTATTCTCTGAATTAATCAACTGTGATCGATGAAATGAAAAGGTGTTCGAACGTCCTGCCAAGTAGCTGACTAAATCAGAGTAGAAAAACGGCTCAGAAACAATCGGTGCCATTCTACGTGCATAAATCCATGTTGCAATAAGCAAGAGAGTAGTCCACACCACAGCCACCACATAGAAATGAGAAAAGAATCTTTGAGGAACAGTGAATTTCTACAAACCAAAAAACAGTAAATTAGAAACTTTGATGAATCAATTTCTAACCAGTCATTACGAACCTCGATAATCTACAAGCTATCATTAAATTCAATCCACGTTCATCTTAAAATGGGTTTCTGTATTATTTTTCAGTGCATTAGAAGGGGAAAACATGCAACGGAGACTACCTAAACAGTAATTATCTTTATATTACCAGTAAAACGTAAGAAAACGACCC
The DNA here is from genome assembly GCF_000495115.2 of Populus euphratica. NCBI lineage: Eukaryota > Viridiplantae > Streptophyta > Magnoliopsida > Malpighiales > Salicaceae > Populus > Populus euphratica. The sequence goes on from NW_011499915.1 coordinate 484,232, forward strand.
GACCAAACTAAACCCAGCAAATCTATCTCACAGAGGTTAAACAAATCATAGAATTCAAGGAAACAGGGAAATCTCAGAACTTACGTGATGAGATGATGATTTCATGATCTTTCCTCTCCTTGCAAACCCCAAAACAAGTCCATGAAAAGAACCCAGCCAAGAACATGGCAGTGAAGCTATAAGTATAGGCAGTGTCCCTGCAATCCAAGCTGCTCTCAACAACTCCACAAGCCCAAGTTCCATTTTTTAACAGAAACCCAGATTAAAGAACTCAGCTTTACGAGTTGTGAACCATTAATCTGACCAAAACAGAGAATCGGTAGTTAAATCGGGAGTTTAAGGAATCACGTTGTTCAAGAGAAATCGATGCGAGACTGACACGGTAGTAAAAGCACTCGTCCGTGACCTATTCACGAGGACCGTCCAAAGTCATTTATAATATTTATTGGTTTTAGCTTTATATTCTTTACGAAATCATTTTCAAGGTAATTTCAACCCTGTGATTCTACAAAAAAAATAAAAAAAAATCTATAAGATATATATTTTTAGAAAAAAATCTATAAAATTTTCATTCCTTTATTATATAAAATTTAATAAAAAACCATTTGAGAAGAGTTTGTAAGGGAAAAAAAGAGGGTTGAAGCTATGCAATTCATAGTTCGATACTCTTACTCCAATATTTTACTGTAGAAATTAAAATAGTGTTAATAAAAAAAATTTTATTTCATTGAAATTTATGAATAGCTGATATTAAAATAGATTTTTTTTATATTTTTAAAAAATAATATAAAAAAATTAGAAGATTATATCTAAATATATATAACTTTATTTTTCAACCATACAAGTCATAATAGGAAGTTAGTAAATATTATATATGTCTCGGCAAATCATAATTTAAACTCTTCAAATATTTAATATCATATATTATAAATATTTAATATTTATAATATTATTTTACTAAGAATTCATTTGTTTTTGTATTTTAAAAGTGTTTTAAAAAAATTATTTTTTATTTTAAATTAATTATTTTTTGAGTTTTCAAATTATTTTAATGAATTGATATTAAATAAATAAATAAATAAATATTATTTTAATATATTTTAAATAAAACATATTTTAAAAATTATTATTATCTTAAAACATCTCGTTAAAATTATTATATCCAGGATAATTCCTTTTTAAATAAGGGTGATTTACATTTTGTTACATTTGATACTATTATTATTATTATTATTAATTATGAAACAATATTCACTTCAATAAGAACGTTTTGTAAGCAAGTTGCGTGAGCTGATAAAAAAAAGTGAATTACATAATTGGCGTTTTATCCTCTGAACTGTACTGAAACGACATAAAGCAAACGCTAAAAACGACAGTTTTCGCCGTGAGAGCGCGAGAGAAACCCGTGGCCATCTCGGTTCTCTAAAATTCACCACATTAACACCATCGGCTATCTCCCTCCCTCTCTCCCTCTATCTCAAGCCAGAGAGGAAACTCTCTCTTCAAAATCTATGTAACTTCTTCGATAACATAAATCAGTAAGTTCATAAATTTATTCTTTGATCTGTGTCTCTCTTTAACTTCATCATTCATTCTATGAGGTTTTGTATGCTGTATGTTCCTGATCTTGACATTCATCTCTGGCTTAAAAACCCTATTTTTATACCAAGATTTTTTCAAATTTGAACTTGTCCATTGAAAAGTTTGTTACTTTACTTAAATTAAGTTACTTTTTTTTGCTTAGATTAATAATGGGTTGTTGTTAGATTTTGAGTTATTCTTTTCAGCTGCTAAAGCTATTGAGGTTTGTTTTCTCGAATCAGGTATGTTTGAAGCTTGATGTTTTCCTCCTATTCGAGGGCTATATTTTTTCTTCTTTTTTTTTAGTGATAGGTCTAAGGTTTCCGGCGAAGAAAGTTTTTTAATTAAGAAAATTATTGTAAGATGAGTGCGGAGATGACATGGGTTTTGTGTTTTTTTCTCGTAAGGAGGAACTGCAAGTATTTGATGTTTTCTTTCGAGTGTCAAGAGTTCGACGTTGATCAAGTCACTGCTTGTTATTGTTAGATTGCTGTTTACTAATGTAGGATCTTTGTGGTAAGAATGGCTATTGCTCGTCTGTTTGTGGATATTGCGGGAAATACGGTTTACACTATACACCCTGAACTTTTTATCTCAATGCTGCATTGAGCTGGAGAATGGGCTATTTGTAGTTGTTCTTGTGGTGTTTTGAAATGCTTAGCAGTCTTGGTGGAACTGGATTTATGGTGGCACTTCTATCTGTGATACCTGATTTGAATGTGTGTCCGTGTGTGTAGAGTTGGATAATGGTTGATTTATTTGGATTTTTTTTATCACTTATCTAGAGCTAACTGCTTTCAAAGCTTTTTGTTAGTTTTTTTTGGTCTTTTTGAAGAAGCCTTGTGGTGTTTTACTTTTTGGCATTTCTTTGTTACTTTGGTGCGGTCCTTTCTTCTTTTTTTTCTCGGTGCAATTTGTAGAAGACTTGAAATCTTACTTTTGGTTTTTTTTTTTTTTTCCAAAATAGGAGATATATTCTCTTCCTGGAAACTTAGTGGATGCCCAAACTAAACATTCAACAGTGAGTGGTAGGTTGAGACTGATTCATGCTTAACTGATATTTAAGTGGGTTCAAGATGGAGGATGGCGGGCAACATCAAAATGGAAGGTATAAGATAGACTATTACAAGACAGCTCACCCTCACCCTCCGGTAAGAAGATATTTGCCTCAGATCCATGTAGATTTTTCTGATTGTTTTGCCATGAAATTTCAGATGAATATAAGCTTAAGACTTAATGTAATTTGCAGTGGAATATGATGCCTCGAAATCAAATGAAGGAGCAAACTAATGCCTTAGTGATGAATAAGAAGATAATGACCATCCTCATTGAGAGGGATGATGCCATTCGAGAACGGAATTTGGCACTAGCTGAAAAGAAGGAAGCCTTGGCCGCGCGAGATGAAGCAATCCAGCAGCGAGAGAAGGCCCTAGTTGAACGGGATAAAGCCCTGATGGAGCGAGACAATGCTCTAGCATCAATTCAATGCCGGGAAAATGCAATGAACTATCCTTTGAGTGGTGGAAGCCAAAGAGGATCAAAGCGCATACCCCATCCAGTTTACCACTCAAGTGACATGTCAGAAGCTCTAGACTCGGGGGAAATGCACGTCACCAATGCCTTGCCTCTATCATCTGTTCCTGCTGAAAATGCAAAGTCACGCCAGACAAAGCGATCAAAGGAAAATAAGGCAGTTGGATTGAAGGCAGCCAAGTCACCATGGAAGGGGAATAGAGTGAGCGAGGATCTGAATAAGCAAGGTGCTTCTGATGGGAAGAAAATTAAGGTTGAGTGGGACAGTCAGGATGTGGGCTTAAACCTCATCAATTTTGATGAGACCACCATGACAGCACCTGTGTGTTCATGCACTGGAGTTCCCAGGCAATGCTACAAATGGGGTAGTGGTGGGTGGCAGTCAGCCTGTTGCACAACCACCTTGTCATCATATCCACTACCACAGATGCCAAATAAGCGACGTGCCCGAGTTGGTGGCCGGAAGATGAGCGGTAATGTCTTCACAAGATTGCTTAGCCGGCTGGCAGCAGAAGGTCATGATCTTTCTATCCCTCTTGATCTCAAGGATTACTGGGCTAGACATGGAACAAATCGCTATATCACCATTAAGTAGATGTTTTTCTTCTGTAGCCGCCCCTATTTGATCTTAAATTTGTCATGTTCTTCTTTGTACTGCGAACTGCCTTGTATCAGAACATGTACCTTTTTTCTATAGAAAGGTTGTTTCCTCTTTTCACACAGTAGGCTGCTGTGATCCATATTAATGGATTCGTCCCGTTTAATGGGACTTGTAGCCCTTGTCTAGGACTGCATTCTATATGGCCGTGTTCATTGCTATGATCCAAGGCAATCTTGAGAGCAAGGGCCCCTGCAGCCTTACATGAAGACCAGTCTGGCTTCTCTTTTCAGCTTTGTTTTTTTTTGTAAGACAGCCATGCTGTTATCTTTTGCAGTAATAAAGCTTTTTTACTGGAAAAAAAAAAAACTTGTTCCAAAGTACAAGTTGCCGAAATTAAATGGTAATGCACTAATATACAAATGGTTTTGAGCTGATGCCATATGATAGAGTGAAAAATGCTTTCGAGAATTTGATGATTTATTCATAAAATGATATTTCTACGTGGCTCGATCTTTTGGTGGAAGTGGAAGCTGAAATTACCAGTGTGTTAATGGTTATTTTAAAAAAGGTTTTTACTTTGTATATATTAAAATAATATTTTTTATTTTTTAAAAATTATTTTTAATATTAACACATTAAAATAATTTAAAATAGAAAAATATATTTTAAAAAAATTCTTTTAAAATATAAAAATAAAAGAAGGTGTCGGAGATATGTTAACTTTATACTTTTTTAATATGGTGGACTTTGGGCTGAAAATAATGATGAAATCAAGAACTTTTATTCGGTGCGAGATTTATCAAGGCTGTTATGGGCTTGGCCCATGTTATGGCCGACATCACTGTTACTGTTTCAAACTCGCCCACATTTAATTTTTGGGCCTCTAGATCCTTTTGTCATAGGAAACCCCTCTTATTACTCCAAAGTTTAACGGTCACGAATGCATGCCTCATCCGGCTTCGGTGACCTTTGCCTCGTAATTCTTGAATTTTGATTACATTGAAGATTGTTCAAATTAGTAATAAAATTCATCACATAATATATATTCAGACTTGATACTTTACCTGTGATTTGTTGTAGGTTAGATATTTTTTAAAATAAAAAATTATAAATATAGGTTTTTTTAACATGTTTTTGTAATTAAAATTTTTTAATTGAAAATAAAAAAAATTATGTATATATGTAATTAAATAAATTGAGAATTATGTGTATTAATAAATAAAAAAACTATAAACAATAGTTAAAAATAAAAATTAAGACATTAAGAAATGAACATTAATAAAGATATTTAATTTTACAAGTCGTGATATTTACTTAGCTTTATATGCTAAATTTATTTACTAAAATAATTTTTTTATTTAAGAAAATGGTAATAAAAATAGATATACAAATTAAATTGATTAAATAAAATAAAATAAAAAATAATATACAATACTGTACATATTAAAAATATTATTTGATTTTGTTTAAATTAAAGTTCATATATACAAAATATAAAAAAATTATAGATGAATCAAATTTTTTTTTTGAAATTTAAATGCATAACAAAAAATAATAATACTCTCTCTAAACAAAATGGAAGATGGAATGAGTATTAATCTAACTATAAAAAAATAATATAAAAAGCATTAATTTAAAAAAAAATAGAAAAAAAACATAATTTATAATAAAAAGAAAAAAACATGGGCCAAGCAAACCCACTTGGCCCATTTTGCTAGGGTTCACTCGTGGGCTCCCCTAGTAAACCCGTGTGTGATTGAATTTTAAAAAAAAAAATAATTGGACAAGATGTCATTTGATTTGTTCAAATTCCGACCAGAATAATAACTGAAAAATGAAGGTTTAAGTTTTCTTTATCTAAAAATCTATTTTTTAATATATTTTTTTCAAAACACTTTATAAATCGTGATAGATCTATCCATGACCTAAAAAAAAATTAAAAAACCATTTCAAAAATCAAAATTAACTCGAAACCACAAATCAAATAGAGTTTGGATCTGTTTTTTCATGAATTTTAGAAGTAAAAAAATTTAATATAAACTCTTCTCATCAAATGAAACCATTTAACTAAAACATCGATTATTTTGGTGGCTTAAATCAGTGTCAATGATATTTTTCTTTTTTTATCACTTAAATTTAGTGGTTTATTTCTCACCTTTCTCAATTAATGACTAAAAAATAACAAAAAAAACCTTTTGCATTGAATTGAACTTTAAAAAAAAATTGGTACACCAAAATTATATAATTTATGTTATTTTTAAAGTTAGAAAACCAAAATGTGTATTTTTCGTAACTTTTAGCATCCCACCCATATGTGGCGTCCCTTTTATTTCGATTTGTAATTTTTTAATTTTATATTTGACTAAGAAATCCGACTGTTCATATTAGAAATATCATTTGATTTTTTTTAAATTAAAGTTCATATATACAAAATATAAAAAAATTATAGATGAATCAAAATTTTTTTTTTGAAATTTAAATGCATAACAAAAAATAATAATACTCTCTCTAAACAAAATGGAAGATGGAATGAGTATTAATCTAACTATAACAAAATAATATAAAAAGCATTAATTTAAAAAAAATAGAAAAAAAACATAATTTATAATAAAAAGAAAAAAACAATTGGATTTTTGCTAGGGTTCACTCATGGGCTCCCCTAGTAAACCCGTGTGCGATTGGATTTTAAAAAAAAAAATAATTGGATAAAATATCATTTGATTTGCTCAAATTCCGACTAGAATAATGACTGAAAAATGAAGGTTTAAATTTTTTTTATCTAAAAATGTATTTTTTAATATTTTTTTTCAAAACACTTTATGAATCGTGATAGATCTATCCATGACCTCAAAAAAAATTAAAAAACCATTTCAAAAATCAAAATTAACTCGAAACCACAAATCAAATAGAGTTTGGATCTGTTTTTTCATGAATTTTAGAAGTAAAAAAATTTAATATAAACTCTTCTCATCAAATGAAACCATTTAACTAAAACATCGATTATTTTGGTGGCTTAAATCGGTGTCAATAATATTTTTCTTTTTCTATCACTTAAATTTAGTAGTTTATTTCTCACCTTTCCCAATTAATGACTAAAAAATAACAAAAAAACCTTTTGCATTGAATTGAACTTTAAAAAAAAATTGATACACCAAAATTATATAATTTATGTTATTTTTAAAGTTAAAAAACCAAAATGTGTATTTTTCGTAACTTTTAGCATCCCACCCATATGTGGCGTCCCACTCATATGTGGCGTCCCTTTCATTTCGATTTATATTTTTTTAATTTTATATTTGACTAAGAAATCAGAAGTAATTAGTCTTAAATTAGAATTATATCACCTAAAATAGATATTTGAGAACCAATATGAATTATCTAAAAATAAAAAATTCACCTAAAGCATTTTAGTTTTTTAAGTTCTTCCTGATCGGCATCTTGTTGGATCTGCCCAATCTTAAATTGTGTCTGCCCAATCCTCCATATTAGTGAATGAAGTTATGCAAAGATTAGTTCTAGTATATATATTGCTTCACTGTACTTCTATCCATGGCTAAAAGAAATCCATTTGAACCAGAGACCAAATGGTATGCAGAACATAGATCAGAGTGCATCACAAATTATAGAACCAGTACCTCTTCGCAGACATTGATGGCAAAAACATCTTGATGGCATGTTTCATACTCGATAGCTTAGGAGCCAAGCTAGACAAACTCCATGAATCGTGGGAAGTTTTGGCGTTATAATACATTCTTATTTCATAAGCAGATCTGGCATCATACCTTGTTCTTATTTTTGCTTAGTTTTATTGACATTGCATTAGCATATTCTCTGCAAAATTATCTATCAACTTCGAACAAAGTATTATATTAGAAATTTAAAGCACGAGATTCACGAACGACATTAAGAAAAATCACAATCAAACAAGAAATCCAAAATTATATATATATAAAGATAGGGGGAGAGAGAGAGAGAGAGAGAGAGAGAGAGAGAGAGAGCATGCGTGTTTCTAATGTCGAGAACTTAAAGAGAGACAAACAAGTGAGTGTGTCTCTAATGTTGAGAACTTAAAGAGAGACAAACAAGTGAGTTCCCATTAATTCCCTGCTGAAACAGTCAAAAAGTTGACTTTTAGTATAACTTAGAAACACAAAGAGCGGCGAAAACTTAAAAAACTCCATCTTGTTCGAAATCGGAGCGAGATCAAAGTCTCCATAAGAGATGGTCCTCTCTAATGCCGTTCAAAGGCAGGAACAGGAAGTTTTGCGTATCAAGTTCTATGACGAGATTTGCTTGACTACGATCTTAAAATTAACACTGATTATAATTTTTCTTAAGTACATCAAATCTATACAAAGAATAAACTTTTTGTTAAGTTAGGGAGTATGATAAACAGGTTTTGAGACGTAAATATTATTATTTATAAAATATTTATTATCTTTACTTTACTATATTTGTTGCATAGTTAAAGTAATATATATTTATAATATAATAAAGTCTTAAAACTTATAAAAAATATTTTTTATAATTTTTTTAAGAATTTCTATTTTGTTTTTGATAAGTGTAAATAAAGAGTTTGTATAGAAAAATAAAAGGAGAAAAAGATTGTTTTCTAAATTGATTTTTATTAGTATCAAACTAATATTTATAAGAAACATAATATATTTTTAGATCAATATGTCTATAGAATTGAAAATGCAATATTTCAAATAAATTAATTGAAAAATTTGACATGAGGTATCATGTTTAATTAATTAATTTTAAAAATAAAAAAATTATTTATTTTACATAATGTTAAATGTGCGAGTGTCATCATCTATATATATAAATTTTGGCTTTCCTTTCAAATCTTCCCTCCAACATCCAAAACAATTGATTTGGTGTCCCTCACATTATGAGTTATAATAAAATCTTTTATCTTTTCAATATGAGATAAAATTCTATTTATTTATGTGCCTAATAAACAATCTATTATAACACTTTTGATGAATCTACATGTTTTATTTTTATCTAGATTCTCATTTAAGGGAATTATAAATAGGATAATAATTCAACATTATTTGGCTCAGCCAACTGCTGAATCCAAACATATATGGGTTTGATAATCTACAAGACCTAGCATTTTTACGATCAGCTAAACATGGATTCTAAGTATATACGAGTCTATCAATTTATCAAATCCAATATTCTTAAGCTCAGCTAAATGCTAAGACCAAGCATATACGAGTTTGGCAACCTATTAGATCCCTCATCATTAGGCTCAGCTAAACAATGAGTTCACACACACACACACACATATATATATGGTGAATTACTAAACTCAACATCCTTGAGCTCACTTAAAAGCTAAGACTATGAATATATAAGTTTGACAAGCTATCAAATCCAACATCCTTATGTTCGACCAAGCACCGAGCTTATATATAAATGGGTTTGACGAGCTGTTAGAACCAATATATTGGGTTCAACCAAGCATTGAGCCCCCGTATAAATGGAACTGGTGAGCTACCATACTTATTACCTTCAGGCTTAGCTAAGTGCTAAGCTTAAGTACATATGATTTTGAAAATCTTGTCAGACTCTATTTTGAACAACAAGATGTTTTCTCTCTAATGAGTCAGATATATTTTCTCTCTTTTACACATGGAGGTTTTTAATGCTATTAGAGGAAGATGAACTTTTAGTCCTTTCCTCCAGCAAAAGGTAAGAACGATAGGCTATAAAGACCCATTAGATTCTTAAAAAAAAGGTTAATCTTTATTCTCAACTACATATTTATTTTTAGAATCTCTCTCTAAAATATCATTATTTTTTCCTAAAAAAGATACTTATATAAGCATTAGAGAGTCCTCAAATTCAACAAAAGGGATCTTTTGCAAGTATCAAACACTACTAGTCATCTTGGCTAAAAAGAATGAATCAGATTGTTAAAACTAAAAGATTAACAAATCATTTAAGACATAAGCTTTGCTATTAAGCTACTCGAATTTTTCAGGACCTCATCAATGACGTTGTTTGTGGGAACTTGATAAAAAAAGTTATTGTTTGTTTTTCGAGAACTGGTTTATTGACATTCATAATCACTATCAAAGGTAGGTATTCAAAACACTCTTGGAATGGGAGTGTCAATGACTTTCCTATAGTTATTGGCATATCCATTTTATTAAAGCTTTGACAACTCTTCAATAAAGAGTAGGAAAAACTATATAACAACTTCATTGCTTTGAATTAGATTATGATTTCTTCTACTTGTTTTGGGCTTAATGAGACGAGCAAATTTTAGGCTAAGTGTTTGCCAACTTCACGAATGTTGTTGGAGCCTCAAGATTTAGAAAGATTTTAACATATATAAGTGAAATGCTGGTTCAAATTATAAAACATATGAAGTATGTTTATCAACCACCTAAAAGATATCTACTGAATAAACTTTATTCTCTACTCCCTTAAAATTAAAACTATGATCTTAACAAAAATGTCATCAAATTGATTATACCTTAAAAGGTAATAAAAAATATATCATGGTCAATGATTAGGAATGTAAGTTTATTATATATGAATTAAATTATTCAAATTAATATTGTTTTTTTATGTGATATCCAGGGTAACAACTACATAACCTTCCAAGGATAAAATGAATTTAGTCTTTCTAATAAGATTGCATAATTTACCTTGAAATGGATTAATTCGGTCTCCTTAGTATGGTTGTAAAATTAACCTTGGAAGGGATTAACATGGTCTTCCTAGTACGATTGCACATTTCTTCAATGATGGGATTGACACAATATTTTTTTAGGGCAACAACCTCGTAACCTTTCAAGAATTAGATGGACTCGGTCTTTCTAGTATGATTGCATAGTTTATTTTAGAATAGATCAACTTTGTTTCCCTAGTGCAATTACACAATTTAACTTGGAAGGGATTTATAAGGTCTTCCTAGTTCGATTATATATTTCCTTAATGATAGGATTGATATGACATCTTCCTTGTAACCTTCTAACGATATGATGAACTCAATCTCCCTAGTGCAATTGCACAATTTATCTTGAAAGGGATTAACTTAGTCTCTCTAATGAAATTTCACAATTTAACTTGGAAAGGATTTATAAGGTCTCCCTAGTTCTATTACAGATTTCTCTAATGATAGGATGGACATGATATCTTTCCAAAGCAACAAAATATTTCAAGGATGGGATGAACCCAGTCTCTCTTGTATGATTGCATAATTTACCTTCGAAATGATTAACTTGGTCTCTCTAGTGTGATTATATGTTTCTCTAAGTATGGGATAGACGATCACAACAATGATGCTTTGCCTAAAGACAATAACATAAGTAACAACCCCAAATTTAATTCCATGATATTCCATATACATATAATATATTATCGTTAAAAGTACATGATTTAAAAAAAATTAACAAAGTTTCCTCTAATTATTTTATCACCAAGTCATCAACTCAGCCAATTTTCACAACCTGCAAATAAAGACTTCAATATTTTCCATCATCCAATACTTTCATCAACTTAGTGTCCTATTTTTCAAGACTTCAACATTCTCAATATCATCTCCCTTTCTTCCTTTCTTCATGTACATAACCATGATCTTGTTGGGTTTATCTATGTAACATATATCTTTTATTTTATAAAATTTTGATTTAATTTTTTTATGCATGTTTATGGATCTAACACCTATAGTAAATGTTCTATATGGGGTTCAAAATCATTAGAAGAAACTTTGAAATTTCATAAAGATTCAATGCTTGTACTTGGAAAAAAGTTAGAGGAATTCCTTAAACATTATATGGGTCTAACACCCATTCTTGAAAAAACATTAGGGGAATTCCCTAAATAATCGGTGTGGATCCAATGCCCATATTAAAAATTCCATGCAGGGTCTAAAAACCCTTAAGAAACTTATTGAAAATTTATACGGGTTCAAAGTCCATACTTAGAAAAATATTTATCAAATTTAAACTTTATCTAACTTTAATCAAGATTTAGGAAAAATCTGCCCCTTGCTAGGAACAGAGAAGAAATACTAGTTTCATGTATATTCCTACCAGTTAAGATGAATCTGTAGTGGATTGTTAAAAAGCCTCTAGGCAAAAAATGGAGACTTGTGTTATAAATCCTATTTTTTATATATAAAAATCTTGTGGTACAATATATGTCTTTGGTTGACTACCTTAAGTTGTGAAAGTTTTAGAAAGATTTACTTATTTAATATAAATGAATATTTTTTTTACTAAGGAAGCTTAATTAAATGTAAGGATGAAATTGAAAGAGTGGAAAACTAATAACACTAATCAAATTATAAAAAAGTGGTGGGGTTCCAAGTGCAAATAAAAGAAACATTAGACCTTAAGAGTAAATATATAAGCATGAATAGTGTTTTTTTTATAACACTTTAGTAAATCCATCATAAAAACACAAAATAAAGATATATTAAGAAATTAAAGCATGTTAGAAAGAGATTTGAACAAGAAAAATTGGTTGATTCAAGGTTTAAATCCTTGAAAATTTTGGTTAAAGGGTTCTTGAAGGAGAGGAAGAAAAATAAGGATATGAGTGTTTTCCTAAGCTTTCGGCCTTTCTTTTTCTATGAGTTGGGAGGTTGGATCATAGATACCTTTCAACAGTAAAAGACTAGTAGAGCACAGGTTCCAAGTACCTTACTATACATTGATCCACAATCTATTTTAGAAATAAACTAGTATAGCACAGGTTCCAAATACCTTACAGTAATACATTGATCCACAATCTATTTTAGAAATTTTATATTTGTATTAAATTTTACAATGTAACAAATTATTAGGTCATTTTATATTTAAACATGTCCTAAGATGTTATATTTTGGGCTTATTTTAGAATGCTAGAAATTATTATGAATAATGTAATGTAAATTAGTTTGAAACTCTAATGATTTAAATTATATTTTGCTATAAATTTGTGATATAATATGCCATTAATTGTGTTTAAATCATATATAATAATTTTAATAATAAAAATATCCTTGATAAGGGTTTATAATGGATGTTTTTTAATTACACTATAAATTAAGAATACTAAAAATTTTAGTTATATAGCTTAGACTCCTTAACTAGATATTCCTCATGTTAGGCAATAACAATCATAATATAGAACACATCCATAAAATAAGCCACCAAGATTTGATGGAAGGCATCGCTGAAATCCACTTGCATTTCTCATGCTTGAATAAAGAAATACAGGTTGGATAACGCAAGAAAGATTTTGTCCCCAATCACCTGTGAATTTTGAGCTTCTTCTATGGTAGCGAGAAGCTCAACCTTCAGATGATCTTAAGGTGGTCTTTGGCTCAAAGATATCCCGCTTCAAGGTATTCACTTGGTTATAAACGGCTTGAAATAGTTTGTTATTCAAACCTAACTAAAAAACAACACTTTGTATTTATTATTTTAGTGATGAGTAAACCACCTTAAAGATTCTCAATTCAACCTTTATAATAGTTTTTTTCCTTCTTTAGCTTCTTGAAGGCACCTCAATTCGACCTCCATAATAGTTTTTTTTTCCTTCTTTAGCTTCTTGAAGGCAACCTAGTTTGCCCTATTTGTGAAAATGGCCTCCCTTACATAGTTCCTCTTGGTCGCCTAACACTTTTTAGAATAAATGCACATTATGAAAGTTTGCTAAAAAAAAGTATTAGGAATAAAAAATAATAGAACCAAACAGAAAAGTGAAACAAGAATTTTTCTTACATTAAAGGCCATTTGAGTAGTTAAAGCCAAATAGTGGTTGTAGCTCTCATTAAACATCATTATGATATTTAATGGGATGATGAGGATCATCTCCAATAGTCTTATCACCTCAAGGCCAGCCGCTCTAATGACAAACCTACCATTACCAATAGCCTTCATAAGTTACCTCTCATTCTCAATCAAGGTAGGGAAAATGAAGGGATCTCAACCAAAAACAAGGTTGGCAAAAGCATCCATAAACTCAATCTTCTCAGGAATAGAAATAAAAGGCTTGATTGCTACAACCTTTACTGGAAAAGCTAGAATTTAAGGCAAAGGAAATACCACCACATGAGCCTATACGTTTGAGACTGGAACACTAACCTCTATAAGGGTAGAAAACTTCATTCTCATAAATTAGGTGACACTACCCACAATCATTTCAATAGGAGTCAAGTATGTTTAACCCTAGCTACAAGAGTATGACTGCCCATAACTTTTTTTTTTCTCACCACTATTTCCTTAGAAAGACAACGTTTAAGAGCAAAGATTTCATCAACAATGATAGGGTAGTTCTCCATCACTTCTTCAGCCCTACCTCTACCTATGACAAGAGATGAAGACTGCCTTTGTGAACTCTCTTCTATAAACCTTACTAAAGTTTTTTTTTCTCCTTCAATTATTAATCTTGTAAAAAAAATCAATAATAAACTTGGCTACAAATAAAAACAACAAGGAAGTTGCATACTTTGCATTATAGTCTGATAATATCCTTTGTTCATCCTATTAATTTTATACTCAATTGAAGTCAAAGCTAGTGCAACATGTATTTTCTTCTCGTTCAAGCTTAAACGAGGCTTGTTGTTTATATTAGGGGGAGAAACCCTTCAATAATACAAACAACACCATATTTATTGCATTTCACCTATAGGATTGGTAGCCCTCCATACCTTACTTTCAGTTATCTCCCTCTCCATTTCTTAACATATACAATTATCTCCCTCTCCATTTCTTAACATATACAAGCTTTCCATTTAGAGTTCCATTCATGGCTCTCATGAGCCTATTGACAAAAGTGAAAAAATAATACACTTCATTGCCACCATCAATGACAACAACTAGATGGTAACAATTTATAAAAACATTAATCATAGGCTTATTTCTGATAAGCCTACAACATTTATCAAAGGTAGACAAAGTGATCCACCTATTAAGATGCAATTGGCTCAGACCCATCTGGTAGTATCTAAATACTTTCCTTATGAATTTTTTGAGATGGAAGGAATACCTCATCGTATAAATGCAAAAGGGATTGTAATCTAAAAATAACCCTAGGAAAAGCCTAATATCTCTTGGTTGATATGCCCAACTTGATTAGACATCCAAGTTGTGTACTCTCTTAGATAAAGATAAGAAATAAACTATATATCATCTGCACATAAAGTGCTATGAACGTCATCCTTAGGGGTCTAGTGTAGCTTGCTTCTATCTTAGGATTCCCTAATAATGACAAGAGAAGGACTCATACGAGAATAGTTACCCCTCTGCTAGAGGTGGACATTAGAGTGTCACTCCTTCTAGTTTTGTGGCTCAGTTTGATGGACCTTTGCCCCTCTGCTGCTTCTTTTAATCTCGGGTTGGAACCTAAACACTTCTTCAGTAGCAACAACATCCCTCTTTTTAAAGATATATCTAATTGTGTGTGGGTCCATATTTCTTTTTAAAGTAGAAAAGGAAAAACCTTATAATGAAAAGAACCTAGAATAAGTTTTTCTCTACGGATTAGAACAAAAATAGTTCAGGGTTTTCAACATAGTAGTTTTTCAGAAATTATGGAAAGCAAAAGAAAATATAAAAGAAGTAAAAATCACTAGGGTTATAAAAAAACATCTCTCCACCCTCACCATTGGATGAATGACTTTTCATGTCATCTTAGATTTTTAAAGATCCATTTAATTATTGTATTAAATGCAAGCCATTGTTTTGTTTTCCAAGAGACACCTCCTTCAATATAGATGAGCCATCTGGCCACAAGGATCCCGATAGTTCTATATAGGACAACCAAATCTCATAAGGAAAATAAAAAAGCTCTCATTTACTACTAGGTAACCTTTTAAAATTCTTGTGTAATAAATACATAAAGACTTAGGGGCTTCTAATGGATCAATATGTTTTATTTTTACTCAAGTTCTCATTTAAAGGAACTAGAGGCAAGGTAATAACCGAACATTCTTGGGCTTATTCAAGCGCTGAGTCCAAACATATATGGGTATAGAAGACCCATCATCTTTGGGCTCAACTAAACATTGAGCCTAAGTATATACAAGTTTAGCAAATTGTCAGACCCAATATTCTTAGGCCCAGCTAAACGTTGAGCCCAATCATATACGAGTTTGATGAATTGTCAAACTCAACATCCTTAAGCTCGGTTAAAAGTTAAACCCAAGCATTTATAGGTCTAGCGAGCTTTCAAACCCAGCATTTTTGGGCTCAACCAAGCACAAAGCCATCATATAAATAGGTCTTACAAGTTGCCACACTAATTACCCCTCAAGATTAGTTAAACACTGAAGCCAAGTACATGTGACTAGAAATCTTGTCATGCCTTACTTTTAAACAACGAGATACTTTTTCTCTGGTGACTCAGAGATATGTTCTTTCTTTTATGCACAATGAGTTTTTAATGCCATGAGAGGAAGATGACTTTGTAGTCCTCATCTTTATCAAAAGGTAAAAATGATAGGGTATAAAGGCTCATTAAATTCTTAAAAGAAAAAAAATTTTGAATCTGCATTCAAAACTATATATTTAGTTTTAAAATCTCTTTTTAAATTGTTATTGTTTTTCTCAAAAAAATACTTACTTAGATAACGTAGAATCTTAAAATTTACCAAAAAAGATTTTTTGGAGATATTAAACACCAACTACTAGCCACATTAGTTAAAAAAATAAATTAAATTATTAAACTAAAATATCAACCAACCATTTAAGATATAAAATTTATCCTAGAGCTACTTGAATTTTCTAGAACACATTAACTTTTAATATAATTTAAAAAAAAATAAGTTAGTCTCCATTGATGTATACGTCAGAATGAGAATATACTTTGTAGAAAAAGATGAAGTAGGGGAAGCTTCTGGTGTTCAAATTTTGGCGTATTGACACCGACATGGTTCAACTCCAATAATTATACAATTTATCACGATCGGGGCTTTGACTGGCTTAATTGACGACGGAGATCGTGATTGCCCCACAAACTTTGAGCTTCAACACGTGCGTGGGTGGAAATCGAGTTGCAAGTGGTGTGGAAATATTTGATGCCGGGACATTGATGGAGTTTACTGTATTTATTGTTTGCCTTTGAATTTTAAGACGCTTGTGGTTAAAAGAACAGCTCTAAAGTCCATAAGCACATGAGAACAGGTGTTGCTTTTTTTTCAAAAAAGAAAGAAAGAAACACGCAAGGTGTGGGAAGCCTCGCCGCAGATTTTCATAAGATACGGTGTGGTTTGATGCGAGAAACACCAGCGATAAATTCATGTCACTATTCTTCTGACATAGTAAATGTTAGGCAATCTTGTAGAAATTTCATCGCAAAGGAAGTGCACAATGTGCGCGAGACTTGCATGCTTTTTCATGTGCTTGTTTCGACAAAAAGGAGTAAAAGCAATAAGCTAGAGATTACTTGTGTTTTTAAGACAGTCCTTATCATGAGTATATTTTCCAAGTGTAATCTAAATAAATGTGATATAAATCTTCGGATTTTGGATACGGTATATGACATGTGGTTTTTTGTAGTTTCAGTTCAAATAAACTATATTCAGATGATAATTTCCTGACGCTAGATGGCTTCAAGGGGGAGGAGGGCCTTTTTTATTATTATTATTATTGGAGAGTAACCCTTTGGTTATCTGTTATTACGTATTATGGTGTTGTTTTCGTGGCTAATCCTGTTTTTTAAATTATTGTTTGCATTCAAATTAATATTTTTTAATTGTTTTAATGCATTTTTTAATTTAAAAGATTATTTTACCATACACATGCTTGATCATTATTATAGGATTTGATTTGCTATCGTGGGCAATCGCATGATGGTAAACAATTTAAACAATTTTTGGTGCCTAACCAAGTGGACCTCACTCTTAAAAAGTTAAATGCAGGAAGCTCCAACTTGTGATGGATTGGGAAAAATAAAAGTGAATGAGAAATTACTTAATCCCAAGAATAATATCCTTATTCATTGCAATAGTATAAAATCACTATTAAATTAAAAAAAACTTTTGACATAGATATTAATGATAAAATAGTTTTTTCACCATTATATAATTATTGTTTTACAAATTATATGAGATAGATTTTCAAGCTAGGCGTTAAAAAATTAAAAAAACAATCCTTTAATTTGTTGATTCTTAAAATTTAATCCCTTTTATTCTTATTGTGATTTTTTTATCTTCAGTAATTTATAAAATTGATATGTCTTTTTAATTTCATACCTTTTAACTTTTTTTATCTTTCAAATTTGATTTTCATTTCATTAATTGCTATCTTTTAAAATAATTTTGTTTTACAATTTCACCATTTTTTTTATAATCATTTTTTTTTACTTTGACAAGTTTTTAAAATAAATATTTAAAATTTATTCGCAATAACCTTTTTTATTGGATTCTAATATAAGGTTTCACGGGTTGTATGTTATTAAGATTTGAACAGGTTTATAATTTTTTTCCGAGCCTTATTTGTTTTTTCCCCTTTGTATAAGCTATTTTTTTTTCATTTTATCATTCAATGTTTATTCAATTAAAGACTTAGGTATTTTTGTTTATTGTTCTTTGTTGAGTTTTTTTAGTTAATTCTTTAAATTTTTTTTTCTTGATTAATTCTTTCAATATTTCAAATGATCTTTTAAAACAATTTATAAGATTAGAGTTTCATTTTCTATGTCACCCCTATTATTTTATTTTTTTTAATTTTATTTTTTATTTTTTTTATTGTTATTTGTTTTCTTTGAATATATTTTTAAATTATTTTTATTTTTTTGTTTTCTCTGGAATTTTTCATTGATTTTCAAAGTGACCTACGTTTTCTTTAGTTTTTTTAATTTTTGTTCTTTGTTGGATTTACTTTGGTTAATCAATAAACTCGTTAAGAATTGAGCTTTTTAATTTAGTATGAGTCTATGATTTAATGGGTCACGTTTTTGAGACCTTTACCTAGAAGATTCATCAAAGTTTTTTAGTGTTTTTTTTCTTTTTTTTTTTTTAACGCTATTTTTAAAATTTTATCATTTAACATTTACATCATTACTAATTAGACTTTTATTTTTAACTATGTATTTTTGGTCATTTTCTTTTTTTATTTGTCTATATATCAGTTTTTTCTCAATCGTTTCCATGTCCCGAGTTATATTATTTAAAAATAAAAAATAAAACACATTTGTATCATAAAATTGCTCGTGTTTTTTAATTTCACCTTATTTTATTTTTTTCTCTATCAAATTTAATTTTTAATTTTTTTATTACTATTTGTTTTATTTGAAATTATTTTTAGTTTTTTTCTTAAAAACTCCATCCTCCATGAGGTTCTTTTCTATCAATTTTAGAAATAAAACTATCTAGTTGTCACAAAACAAGGGACACAATACTAGTTTTACACTATATGATAAATATATATTTTGTATTATTATATTATATGAAAACTATATCACATAAATTACAAAAAGAACATAATATATATGTGTATACATTAATTTTAATTTTAATTTTAATTTTAATACAAACTAACTTAAAATCATGTATTTAGTAAATGTTTAATATTGTGACGGAAAATATTTTTTAAAAGTATGTTTTGCTTGAAAATATATTTTATTTTTTATTTTTAATAGTAATAATCATAAGAAAACACTGAAAATATCATTTTAATATTTTTCAAAACCACAAACACTTACAAAATGCTTTCATATAAAATTTCAAGCCAATATCAAACTAGCATTTAATCAACATCCCTGTCTCATTATCAAGTCTCACCACTAAAAATCTAACACGTAGTGATAATTTAAAATACTTTCTACTTATAAATACTTTAAAATAAAAATTTTTCCAAACACAAACTTTTTAAGCCTAACACGGCCCAAATTTTAGGGCGGAGTGAGCCTTGATGAGAATACGACATCGTTCAGGGGAGGAAATAAAATGACAAAAATGTATCAACCTTTTTCACATTTTTTAGGTCATGTCTACCTCTTAATGGGCCCGACTAGAAGAAATTTAAATGGCGGGCCCAGTCTTTTTTGTCGTCGATGATTGACAAGTGCTTCGATTAGAATGGATAAGCTTGCCCTTTTCCTTTGAAGCACTAAAATCAGCCACGTGTTCTGCAAATCCACTATTGGTCTCTTTTCAACACGTGTCCCTTTAAGGGTCCACTAGTGAAAGTCAACACAAGAGCGTTATCGATGGTCTTGAGACAACCACGTGGACATCAACGCTCATGATTTGGAGGTGGGAACCACGACAGGTGAAACGAGGTCCGGGGGCAAGGTATGGGTCCCACGGAGACATGTTTTAAAAAGAACTAGAATAATTGTATCATTTTTAATTATAATTTCCCTCTACTTTATATGATATATTTTTAGTTTTATTCTTACGCCTATAAAAAATATTATCTTGCAATGATTATTCTTAATATAAAAAGAAAGAAATACATTAAACAAAACCCCTCACCAATTAAGTTAAGACAGGACCAAAACTCCTCCCTCAAAATCCTTTTTTTAAGATTAAAACTGATACCATAATATAAAAATCAAATTTATTTGACACTTAAATTAATATATTTATTTAATTAAGATTATTTATGCATCTTTTCACGTGCATATCTTCACGAAATGACGCCTCTACCTAGAATGATTAGAATTTGATTTATTTTTAAACATGATTATACAAGTATTTTTAATGAGATATATACATATTATATTATTTTTTTAAAATTATTATAAATATTCGGATCAATTTATATGTATCTTAACTAATTATATTAACTTTAAAATTAATAATTATATAAATTTTTAATAATTTTAAAATTTATAAGATTTAAACTAATAATTTTTAAAAAATAAATTTAAAATTTAATTAATTAAATTTAAAATTATATTAAATTAAAATTATACCAGATATATTTCTTTTACTACGATGACATGACAAGTATATAATTGCATTTGTTCGAGGACCCAGCTGTGGAGCCGTAATGGTTCCTCCTTAGCCGAAGACATCTGGCATTCACAATCACGTTCAAAGAACAAATAATTGATTCTGCATTTGTTGTTATCAACTTAAGGCAACCAGTGCTAGTGGACAAATATTTCTCACGACTTTGTAAAAATTCTGTTACTTCAGCACAGGAAGCTGCTGTTGGCATTTTTCTCCTAATAACAGGGATGATATTTTGTCGCATATAGTTTTCTTAACTAGAAAATTAGAGAAAAAAAAACAATGGAATTGCTGCTGACAAAAAATATTTGATCGCTGTTTAACAATAAAGGTCATGATGAGAAATTCTTGTCTGTAATTTTTGATGGAATAAAAAGATAAAAATATTTTCATTATCAATTTTAAAATAAATTAAAACTCATTTGTTCCTTTCATCTCTCTCATTTCTTCCTTTTCTTCTCCATTAAACCCACTACCCTCCCACAGTTAAATCTGATACCCACCTCCCCCCACATATAAATTAGGCTTCGAGAAT
>NW_011499915.1:505897-550506 GCF_000495115.2 Populus euphratica
TGTATAGAGACTAGTTCATGAAATAAACAATTGCTCTTGACATGCAAAGACTCTGAAAATATCAAAGTCATCCTATATAATAATCTTAAGAACTTTATAAGAATTCTTATATATTTTTAAATATGTATTGTTAGGATGTCCTTTATGTATCCTTTTACCTTTTGAATCTATTTCTAAAAAGAATATTAAATACCAATGATTATCTTCATCTTATCTAAGAAAACACTTTCTTTAATTTTATAGTTGCATGTAACATTAAGTAAATGGAATTCTAATAACTTGGTATATTTAAATAAATCTCAATTATACCTTTAACTTTCAATTTCTCTATATATTTCTTAACATACATAAGCCTATTAAGAAAATATCTTATAATTTTAATAGCATTTCTAATTATAATAATTGACTCATTTACTTGTTAAACTCATTACGTACAAGAAAATTGACAATGCAAGCACAATACCTAACATAGATAAACTCATTATCTAGAACTATAAACTCCCAATTCTTAGTCTTTATTTCTAAACAATTAATGATATTGTCATTAAGAACTTGCATTAGTTAATGTGACTGTTAAAATTCTATCAATACTCCAATCAGCCAAACAACTCTTTATTATTTGCATAACGGTTTTACTTTTATGATTAAAAACTTGATAAAAATTTTAAATCCCTATCCACCCAATAAGTTATGACATACATATAATTTATATTTTGTACAAATATGTAAAACATACACTTATTCTTAATGGTTTTCTTTAACTTTTTTTTCTTTTTAGCATAAAAGGTTCAAGCAATCCTTTGTGATAGTGATTCATGAAGGGATAAAACATCCAGGTTGTATTAAGTTACATGGCTTGAAAAAACTATTTAAATCCTAAACCTTTTACAATCCTAAAAGAAAACTCATCATAAATAACCATTTTAGCAAGTGTCTTTCTACACATTTCTTAACTAAATTTAACAGCTTTAAAAATACTCTCAGTTCTATCTTTGACCTTTTTAAAAGCCTGGATTAATGTTTTTTGTCATCAAATTAAATTATTAGAAAACTTTTCACACAAGCTTTTTAAGCATGCCTATAAATTACTAGCTTCACGAGTCTTTAGAGCACATGTTTAATTTTGTTGATAATACTTATATATAAATCTCCTTAATAATGAATTACAACCCTTTTATATATCAAAATAATGCTAAAATTCAGATATAGTTCTAGAAATCACATTTATTTTATTGTTATCTTCGCTGTAAGTAGCATTTGTAGAAGTAGTTGAAACAAGATTGCTCTTTGTTGGAGCAACAACATCATTTAAGTATAAACATCATTATTTGCTAAAAAAACATTAACATTGATGTCTTAAATAGAAGTTCTTATGTTATTCATCTAAAATAACAAGATTTAATTAAAATAATATTTTATATTTATTAAATAAAAATAATCAACGCAAGTACACAAACATTTTGTTAGTTAAAGTATGATATTTAAGCCAACTAGTTATGTAATATTTTAATAAGTTTTTTTATAAATATAGATTATCTTTGTATATGAAAGTAAAAATTCTGTTACTTCAGCACAGGAAGCTGCTGTTGGCATTTTTCTCCTAATAACAGGGATGATATTTTGTCGCATATAGTTTTCTTAACTAGAAAATTAGAGAAAAAAAAAAAACAATGGAATTGCTGCTGACAAAAAATATTTGATCGCTGTTTAACAATAAAGGTCATGATGAGAAATTCTTGTCTGTAATTTTTGATGGAATAAAAAGATAAAAATATTTTCATTATCAATTTTAAAATAAATTAAAACTCATTTGTTCCTTTCATCTCTCTCATTTCTTCCTTTTCTTCTCCATTAAACCCACTACCCTCCCACAGTTAAATCTGATACCCACCTCCCCCCACATATAAATTAGGCTTCGAGAATACCTTTTTTTCTTAGATTTAATTTTTTTGTTGTTGTTTTTCATTTAATAAATTTAGGGCTTGATTTTGTTAAAATCTAAGTTACAATTAGATTTTTTATTTATGGATGTTCATTAATATAATTAGGTTGAGTTTAATCACATAATAAACTTAATTTTATAATAAGTACTTAATAATGAAAACATAAATGATATTTTTTTGACAATTACTTATTATTTTATATTGTCAATAATTACTCATTACTCTCCAATCTTATTAGTAAACTCTGAAATAAGAGAGATATAATAAAATAGCTTAGTAAATTATAACTTTTTTTTATATTGATAATAAAATAGCTAAACTGATAAACTCTTTATCTAATTCTAGTTTTTTAAACTTTTCAAGATCATTTATTATCTATGAAAGATTTTTTAATTACAGAGAAGAGCAAATATAATTTTGATATGAGAGCTTCAATAGTTGTTGGATTCAATGAACTTCTAAAAAGATCTATGACACGACTAAAAGATTGATGTCTTCTCCCAAGTGCAGGAGTGTCGAAGTAATAAATAATCCGGCAAGACCGGGGTCGAACCACAGGGAGGTTAATTGTACAAATTATAAACGATAATAGTACAATAACAACAATAATAACAATAATAAGAATAATAATAATAATAATACTAATAGTAGTAGTAGTAGTAGTAGTAGTAGTAGTAATAATAATAATAATAAAGAAAGAGAAGAAGAAGAAGATGATGAGAACTTGGAGATGAAAAATTAATGTAAAGATTAAACAATAATAATAACAAATGTCAAGGTTAGAGGTTCCACTAATGGTATGTCAAACAAGTATAGTATAAACTCTTATTATTCAATTGGAAACCACACACAAAGGAGGTTCCAATCAGATTATAGATTGTTAACATGATTACATTAGTCATCTTATTCGATTAATGCTAGTACTTGTAAATCTCGTCAAGCATTCATGATTATAACTTATGTTAACAACAAATCAAGTTCCTTTCATAGCTTAGGTGTCGGTTATACCATACAGTATGGGCTATGAAAGTGCCAAGCATTTGTTGTACCAAGTGTTATACAACATAAATCAAGATTAATCATTTAACAAGCAAAGTATTAAAGAGTGAACAAGATAACAAATATAAAACATGTTAGTATCAAACATTAAAGTCCATATTAAGTTTACACTATACTTATTCTTACACCATTAGTGTAACCTTTTCACCTTGACATAATAAACTTAGCTAGACATAATAAAAGAAAGAAAAATAAATAAACAAAATAAGAACATAAATAAGATAAAAGTTAGCTAAGTAAATGAAAGGAAATGAAAGGTATAAACTTGATATTAATGAAAGCAAAGCATAAACATTACAAAAAATACAAAGAGAGAAAGCAAAAGCATGATCTTGATCTGGAAACCAAGATGCCTAAATATATGGCAAATGCCTCCTTTTATAGGCCAAAATTGAGAACTATTGATTTGATGACTAATTGATGAGTGGGTAGCCAACTCTTGACTTGGTGACAATCCTTATCTTCTCTTGTCTACCCAAAACGTCATTGATAACGTCAAAATTGGATCTACTCAAAAACATGAAAGTTGTAGGCAATTGTCTCAGCTTTCTTGTGTAAACAATTCAGCTCATTTGGACTTCTAGAACTCCAGATATGGCTAAAATACTGAACAGTGCTCGGGCTGGAGGATAACTTTGGGCTTCTTTGTTGTTGCAATAATTTGGACTTGAAAATGGCCTTTTTAGATCTTCGACTCCATATGAAAGTTGTAGGCCTATGTCTTACCTTTCCATCCATATAAAGTAGACCTAAATCTGAGATCTATAGCTCCAGATATGACCCAATTACCGAACAGTGTTCCGGTTTGGATTGCACCGACATCTCTTTTCTAATTTTGGTCATCTCTTTGCCCTTGCAATTTAAGTTCTTAAAGTCATCAATCAATCCTTTCATTTATATGATAGGCCTGCATTTAAAATGAACATTTACCACAAATTAAAGGTATCTTATATTATTAGATATCTTATTATAAAACATGCTTTAGTTAAGGAGTTATTGATACTTCAAATGCAAAATGATGATATAAAACCGTGATAAAAATGCACTTTTAAGTACTAATCAATCTAATACACGATTCATATGCTAAAAGCTAATTTGAGATAATTGTTAAAATATGAATAACTACGAGTATTTTTTTGTAATCATAGAGAATATTGGATGCGTGGAGCTGTTAGCTTTTCACCATGTTAAAAAATTAAGAGAAATATCACTTTGATCTTTATATTCATGTGTCAAATACTTCTCTAATTCAGTTTTACTCTCCTTATTATCTTTCTCCATTAAATGCATCTTGAATTGGAAGGTTATAGTTTGATATGTATTTTCCTTTATCTTATTATCATTCAAATTTTGAAAAATATTATTTATAATAGAATATTCTGCTACTTATCTATTATCTTAGCTAGAATAAAAGCAGAACACCCTGACAATTGTATCTTTCATATTTTTCATCAAATCTTTCACCATGACAACCAATTTATACTCTTAAGACAAATAAGACTTCACATATTTTAACTTATAATGAAGATCTAAAATAATTACTATAAATAAAAACATTATATTTTTAAAGTTTCTTCAATATTCATCAAACTTATATTTCATATTGGATGTCATTTTATTTGTTAAGAAATCTTTATTTTTGGATAATTTTGATATTTGTGTTTGTATAGAGACTAGTTCATGAAATAAACAATTGCTCTTGATATGCAAAGACCCTGAAAATATCAAAGTCATCCTATAGAATAATCTTAAGAACTTTATAAGAATTCTTATATATTTTTAAATATGTATTGTTAGGAAGTCCTTTGTGTATTTTTTACCTTTTGAATCTATTTCTAAAAAGAATATTAAATACCAATGATTATCTTCATCTTATCTATGAAAACACTTTCTTTAATTTTATAGTTGCATGTAACATTAAGTAAATGGAATTCTAATAACTTGAGACATTTAAATAAACCTTAATTATACCTTTAACTTTAAATTTCTCTATATATTTCTTAACATACATAAGCCTATTAAAAAAATATCTTATAATTTTAATAGCATTTCTAATTATAATAATTGACTCATTTACTTGTTGAACTCATTACGTACAAGAAAATTGACAATGCGAGCACAATACTCAACATAGATAAACTTATTATCTAGAACTATAAACTTCCAATCATTAGTCTTTATTTCTAAATAATTAATGATGTTGTCATTAGAACTTGCATTAGTTAATGTGACTGTTAAAATTCTATCAATACTCCAATCAGCCAAACAACTCTTTATCATTTTCATAACGGTCTCACTTTTATGATTAAAAACTTGATAAAAATTTTAAATTTTTTTTATACAAGTTCCAATCCTTATCCACCCAATAAATTATGACATACATATAATTTATATTTTGTACAGGCATGTAAAACATACACTTATTTTTAATGGTTTTTTTTTTTACTTTTTCTTCTTTTTAGCATAAAAGGTTCAAGCAATCCTTTGTGATAGTGATTCATGAAGGGATAAAACATCCAGGTTGTATGGAGTTACATGGCTTGAAAAAACTATTTAAATCCTAAACCTTTTACAATCTTAAAAGAAAACTCATCATAAATAATCATTTTAGCAAATGCCTTTCTACACATTTCTTAACTAAAATTAACAGCTTTAAGAATACTCTCAGTTCTATCTTTGACCCTTTTAAAAGCTTGAATTAATGTTTTTTATCATCAAATTAAATTACTAGAAAACTTTTCACACAAGTTTTTTAAACATGTCTATAAATTACTAGCTTCACGAGTCTTTAGAACACATGTTTAATTTTGTTGATAATACTTATATATAAATCTCTTTAATAATGAATTACAACCCTTTTATATATCAAAATGATGCTAAAATTCAAATATAGTTCTAGAGATCACATTTATTTTGTTGTTATCTTTGTTGTAAGTAGTATTTGTAGAAATGGTTGAAACAAGATTGCTTTTCGTTGCAGCAACAACATCATTTAAGTATAAACATCATTATTTGCTAAAAAAACATTGATGTCTTAAATAGAAGGTCTTATGTTATTCATCTAAAATAACAAGATTTAATTAAAATAATATTTTATATTTATTAAATAAAAATAATCAACGCAAGTACACAAACATTTTGTTAGTTAAAGTATGATATTTAAGCCAACTAGTTATGTAATATTTTAATAAGTTTTTTTATAAATATAGATTATCTTTGTATATGAAATTATCTTATGGTCAACTCAATATACATTTTATTTAATAAATATTTATATATTAGTTACATGTATTTTTATACTCCAGTTTATAAGAATAATTGTTTTATTTTATAAAAGAAAAAATATAATATTATTGTCTTACAAACTTTATCTTTATTCTATATTATTAATCAAATATAATTAAATATTAAAAATAAAAAAAACTTTATTTTATAATAAATATAAAATCATTCCTAGGTATAATCAACCGATTAACTACAAAATTCATGGTTAGGTTCACTTGAATGCCAATTCCAGCGCACCGTGTATCGGCTGCCTAGCTGCGACACTGCTCAATAGTCATGTGCCAACTTGTGGCACTGCCAAGAGGTTACAAATAAGCTCTTGTTCATAAGTTCAGCGCACCTGTGCAAGCAAGCAGGAGCTGGATACACAAGAAATCTGTGTGCTGTTGTAATCTGAAGGAAAATAAATGCACTGATTACTCATAATGAGGCAACAAATGATCACTTTATTGTTTATGATAATATATTAACCAATCTTATTTATGATCCATACCCCGCACAGTGACGGCAATACTCATTATTACTGATTTGAATGTCACTGACCTATCTTTTACCCTAACGAAGAGAACATTTAATATATCTGAGAAAAAACCCGTGATGGCTAGGGATACAAGATTCATTCCAAAATCACTGTATAATTTGTAAAAATCGGACTGTGCTGTGAGCTCCTGGGGTCCATGCACTTGCCTTCGGACCAGGTCACGGGCATGAAACTTTGTAAATCTCTTAGCCAGGGTCTATTATTCTGGCTGGCTGGCTGGTGGTTGGCACTGCAAACCAAGTCAACAAAGATCATATCAAACTTCATTTGAATATGTCTCGTGCAAGCACTGCTATCCTTCCAAATGCAAAGCACTACCCATGTCCTCGCCGAGCTGGGATTTGGAGTATTGATTTATATCTCAACTAATTAAATCTACACCTCTCACCCTTGAGATCTTGGATTGCTATTGCAACGATCAACTGCAGCTTCTTTTCTTAACATAAGTTACAAGGCAGATTAAAAGCTTATTTGTTTTTATATTTTTATTAAAAAAATTATTTTTAATTTTTTACTTTAAATTTATTTTTAATAATTTGAGATTATTCGGATATGTTATTAAAAATAAATTTTAAAAATAAATAAAAAATGCTATTTAATATATTTTTTAAATAAAAATATTATAAAAAACAATCACTTTCACATTCAACACCTCTCCATTTCAAGCACAAGAAGCGTTCTTTTTGGAAAAAAAGAAAAAGAAAAAGAAAAAGAAATGAAAGCTAACTATCTAGGCCAACCACTAGCCTAATGCGATGTGATTTGGGATTAATAATTGATGGAAAAAAACATAAGCATTCTCAGATTGTAAGTCTTTGCATTATACCAAGCTTATACGAAACATAAAACAAACCTCTGAATTTAGACGAATGAGAAAAAAAGTTGTAGGTTTGAAAATAAAATACTCTGTTATTAAAAACTCTTATAAAATTGATAGAAGCAGGGAGAAAGTTACGAGGATGTTGATATAAAATATATTAACAATGTTTCATAATAATGAACGATCTTCTTGGTAAGTCTTCAATTTGAGGATATATTTAAAAATATCAAAATATGAAGACTTAAATGAAATGGTTGTCAAAGTTAGGAGGGTGTCACGATCTTGGACGAAGCGGGTCATGGAAAGAGAACTAGGGCCTTATTTTATTTTATTTTTTTACCCTCTTTTTTTTTTATTATTTAAATTTTAGCAGCAATTGTTTTTTAAAAATCTAAATAGGAACCAGAGAGAGGGTTAAAAAAAGAAATTGCAATGTCATTTGTATTTTCCTTTAACGTGAATATTTAAGAAATATCCATGTGATTTGGGAGTTTATTTTATTAATATAAATATTTGAATGAATTTATATATCTCAACGAATTCTACGAATTATAAAATTTATAATCATATAAATATTAAAAAATAAATCTAAAACTTAACTAATTAAATTATATTTTTAAAAGCTTAGAAAATTATAGTGAATATTTAATTAAGGAATAGTTTAATATTAAAAAGGAGATTATAGAAGGTAAATCTTTGGCATAAAAATATATGAATCAAATATTGGAAAATAACCATAACATTACAAGAAATAATCAAATAAAATTCAGAGAGAATAAAGATAATTAAGGATCAAATTGATGATATTTTAAATAGATTTACTCGTATCATTCCAGTTATATGATAAGAATCTAATCTAGATAAATAAAAAAGAAGGGGTGAAATTGTTTTTTTAATAAAAAGGAACCTTCTGTGGATTGGACACAGACGGGAAGCGCGTGGAGGAAGAATGCCCTAAATGGGGAAATAAATCCAACAAATCGAATTAATTGCACAATAAGCTGCGGTGACAAAGGGAGCAAAGATATAAAAAATGAGGTCGGAATGAAATTCAAATTCACACTAAATTCAAATTCACTACTACCGTCATAAAAAATAAAATCCAGGGGGTCGTAGTCTTCGCCATCGTAAATAATAATAAGAGAAAAAACCTCACTGAAATCACGCACTCCCTTTACATTTCTCTTCGAGAGAGAACAAATTCTAGAGAGAGGCGCGCACACAGAGCCCTCTGCTTTGCTTGTTTTCTTTGCCATTTCCGCCTTGAAAAACAAAGTGAGATGAAGAAAACCTGTGAGAATTTTATTTATTTATTTAATTCAGCAGTCTCGCCGGTTGGTGTCATTTTGTGGAAATGAACGTTTTGAGTTAACGAGGTAGTCTGCTCTTTACTTATTTAAGTAAGAATTCTGTGTTCGCTCTCATTTCTTTTTATTTCAGTATTCTACTGTTTAATTTGTTCTTGTTCCTATCCCTTATTTTTGCAGATTTTTAAGGGTTTGCCTGTTGATTTCGTCGTGTTTTGGTGGGAAGTGAAGTGGGTTAATCTTGAAATTGGGGCTTAAGTCTGTTAAGAGAATCAAGCTTTCGAAGTGGCATTGGTGAAATATTGATTGCTGGTTTAGAGGTAAGAGAAATGGGTGATACTGAGGAAGCAAATAGTGAAATGATACAAAGGTTGCAATCTTCTTTTGGAACAACGCAATCATCATCTACTACCATGGCTAAGCAACCCTTTTCTTTGATAAACCAAATAGATGTGTCTCAGTTGAGTTTGAACCCAACCCAAATGCGGGCGAGGCATTTTACGAATTTTTCTCAGAATTTTAGTGGGGACAGTAACAAAAGAGTAGGGTTTCCGCCTTCCCATCCTAATCAGATCCCACCCATTTCGCCTTATTCCCAGATCCCAGTGTCCAGGCCAGTGAACCAGCAAATGGGTCCGCAGAGTTTTAGTCTGGGGCCTACTCATTCGCGATCTTTGTCGCAGCCATCATCGTTTTTCTCCCTTGATTCCTTGCCCCCGTTGAGTCCGGCCCCTTTCCGGGATTCCTCTTCGCCTTCGGTTCCGGACCCTGTTTCTACTGACGTGTTCATGGAGGAGAAGGATGGTGGTTCTCATTCGTTATTGCCTCCCTCGCCTTTTAATAGGGGCAATGCTCCACGGGTTGTTGAGAGTTTGCCTCCACGGAAAGCGCATAGAAGGTCTAACAGTGATATTCCATTTGGACTTGCTAATGTGTTGCAATGTTCACCGCCCCTTATTCCGTCGAGGGGTTCAAGTGGGTTGGAGCGGTCGATGTCTGGGAGAGAAAATTTAGGGATGGCTAAGCCAGCACAATCGGTGAAAAAGGAATGGGAGAGAGGTGGTGACAGCAATGCGGAGGGGATGGGTGAGAGGAAATCTGAAGGGGAAGTCGTGGATGATTTGTTTTCTGCTTACATGAATTTGGATAACATTGACGTGTTGAACTCCTCGGGTACTGATGAGAAGAATGGTAATGAGAATCGTGAGGATTTGGATAGTCGAGCTAGTGGGACTAAGACGAATGGTGGTGATAGCAGCGATAATGAGGCAGAAAGCAGCGTGAATGAAAGTGGTGGCAACCTGCCAAGAGCAGGATTGAGTTCTTCAACAGAGAAGAGGGAAGGGATCAAAAGGAGTGCTGGGGGTGACATTGCTCCTACCAGCAGACACTACAGAAGTGTGTCAATGGATAGTTTCATGGGAAAATTGAACTTTGGTAACGAGTCTCCAAAGCTGCCACCCTCCCCAGGAACTCGTCCAGGACAGCTATCACCCACCGATTCAATAGATGGGAATGCCTTTAGCTTGGATTTTGGGAATGGTGAATTTAGTGGTGCTGAACTGAAGAAAATTATGGCGAATGAGAAACTTGCGGAGATCGCTTTAGCTGACCCAAAACGTGCAAAGAGGTACGTTCAATTTGGATCGATCACTAATTAATCAGATAAATCATGTTATAATCCTTTGCCCCATTGTTTCATGTTCCTCATTTGTTTTCCAAATTCAGGATTTTGGCAAATCGTCAATCAGCTGCCCGTTCCAAGGAGAGGAAGATGAGATATATTTCAGAACTGGAACACAAGGTTCAGACTTTGCAGACAGAAGCTACCACATTGTCTGCCCAGCTTACTCTTTTACAGGTAGCGATGTGAAATTTTGAAATTTGTTTCCATGTAATTGTAGCGTTATCTTTTCTATAATCTTTCACTAATTTCTTCTACATATCCAGAGAGATTCTGTTGGTCTTACTAACCAGAATAATGAATTGAAATTTCGCATCCAAGCCATGGAGCAACAAGCTCAACTCCGAGACGGTATGGATTCTCCCACCCCATTTTTTTTTTG
Organism: Populus euphratica; assembly: GCF_000495115.2. Classification (NCBI taxonomy): domain Eukaryota; kingdom Viridiplantae; phylum Streptophyta; class Magnoliopsida; order Malpighiales; family Salicaceae; genus Populus; species Populus euphratica. The sequence goes on from NW_011499915.1 coordinate 516,919, forward strand.
CATATTTTCTCATTGCATTTATATGTTCTGTTAGTGTGCAAATAGCGTCAGTGCCTGTTGTGTGAATGTACTATCCTTGGTTATTTCCTGTTCGTTGTTGTATGAAGAACTTGCGTGTCCAGAATTAAGCCTTATGGTGGGTAAGTTTTGTCCATGGTGATTAGCTCTCTTGTTTGCGTGGTCATGCTGCCATGGACATTTCTCTATTATTAACTTGTGTCCATGTAGTTAGGTGAGCAATCACTTGCGTTGAAAGTCTTATCTGTTAGTGTATGATGTAACTCCTCTTCTAACATATAGTCACAGTGTGCAACTGGTGAGCGTAACCTGTTGAAAGAATTACATGGATAATATTCTTTGGTAGATTTGTTGATGGAAAAAATATGGGAGGCCTTCATTTCATGGATTATTTACTTATTCTTTGACATTCAGCATGTTTGGTAGATTTGTTGGTAATTGTATTCAACTGTAACAGCTTTAAACGAGGCATTAACTGCTGAGGTCCGACGGTTGAAGATTGCGACTGCGGAGCAGGGTGGGGACTCTGATCCATCCAAGAGCATGGTTCAGCAGCAGCTTTCTATCAACCCTCAGATGTTCATGCAGCAGCCACGACCTTCACAACTTGGCATGCATCAATTGCAGCAGCAGTCATCGGCCTCCCAAATCAACATGCATCAACTGCAACAGCAGCAGCAACAGCAACAGCAGTCCTCCCAGCCACAGCCTCAACAAAATGGAAATACTGCCCCAAAGCCAGATTCAAATCAATAGGCTGGGAAGAAGAAGATGGCTATGTTGATTATTAATCGTCTCATCAACTTCCGGCGCTTTACATTTACTACTTACAATGCATTCATTCATTTGTTTTCCATCTCCAAGCGACGTCTCTATGGTTTGGTAGTTACAAATTCAACCTGCATCGCATATCTCCAGCTCGGAATTTCGTTTAAAGTGATATATATATACAGGCCTTTATATATATATATATATATATATATATATGTTCTTCATGATTATGATTGTTACTTGTTTCTGGTAGATATTTAATCCATAAAGAGAACATTTCTTAGACGTGACATGTTTTGTTAAGACGTTTAAAGAGTTGAACTGAAAACTCTTATTTGTTTATTTCAGTAAAGAATGGCTGATTCCTTTATAATTACTTGTGCTTTTGCATGCCTTTAGACTTGTTATTTTGTGTTTAACCCAAACAAGACAAATCAGGAGCTGCTAATTGACAGGAACTTTAAGGGGTGTTGTTTGTTTTTTAAAAAGTATATTTTACTTAAAAATATATTAAAATAATATTTTTTTATTTAAAAAAAAATTATTTTAGATATTAGTATATTAAAATGATTTAAAAATATATAAAAAAATTAATTTAAAAATTTTAAAAATTTTAAAATAAATAGATTCTAAACCGTGCGGGAGTTTCACCGTGGCTGAAAACACTATTTATCATTTGACTGTGGTGTTTTTATTTCTTATTTTTTTCCTTGATGATTTCTATTTTAGTGTCTGATTAAAGCTCAATTATTGTCGCAAATGGTAAGATAGAAAGGAGGACAAGCATGAAAAGAACGAAAACAGATGGTTATTTTGAAATTTAATTTAAAAAAATACACTTTGATACTTATATTTTTTAATTTATAAACTTTTGATACATCCATCTTTTTTAAAATTTATTTTTTATTCAAAATTTTATTTTCTTTAATTCTTTTTTATTTTCAGTTTAAGAGATGAGAGTGGCTGGATATATTAGTTAAAATTGATTTCAACAATGAAAAAAAATATTTTTATGTCAATGAGTTCTATTTAATGAAAAAGATTTATCTTATATGTTCTTTGCCCTTAACTTTATTTCAGATGATAGATTTGGACTTGGAAGATTTTTAGTTTCAAGTTGATTTTAAATTTTTAAATTAATTTTTAGATTGTTTAAAGTCACATACTAGTTCATCAATGTGTTTTGAGTTAAAATAAATTTTTAAATAAATAAAAAAACATAAGACATGATTTTCCTGCCACTATATTGGAAGGAATTTGGATAAATATGGATGATATATTTTTTGATTTTATTTGTTTTTTTCTTTTAAAAAAGGGTGACAAATTGTCTGTAAAAAAAATTAAATAAGCCAACGCATTTGTACCTTTATTTTTTTCCAGTTTGATCCTTCTTAATGGACCTTTATTGATTTTTCTTCATTTCTTTCCAATCTTATCTTTTAATAGTTTGTTGATTTGATATTTATATTGTAATATTCCACGTCGGGGAGTAAGGGAGTGCTAACTGGTTTTATTAAAAGTACTAGTTGTCAACTTGTAATACACGTTTTAGGATGTCAGGCCTAGTGATTGGCTCGTGTCATCAGGAACAAAACCGTGAATGCGGAAAGCCCAAAGTGGACAATATATAGCAGGTTGAACCGAACTGTTATATTTGGTATTAGAGTTGACCTCACTGGCTATTCGGTTATGCCGATGAGGTTGTCGAGATTTTTAAGAGAGTGAATTGTAATATCTCATATTAGGCGGTGAGGGAATTCATAGTTGGCCTTATTAGGAGTGCTAGTTACCAACTTGTAATACGTGCTTTGGGACATCAAGTTCAGATATTGGCTCGCGTCACAAAAAATAAAACCGTGAGAAGGATAAGGTCTAAAGCAGAAAATATATGGCAAGTTGGGTTGGGTTGTTACATATATGTTCATCTCAATCTTAAATAAACAATCCAATTTTAGGTGGTTCTCAATTTTACAAACGTGTATTTTTCTTGTCATATAGTTAAATAAAAAATTATTGAACTTGATTGAGTTCATGACTTGGATTATGAATTTAGTTAGTTGACTTGTATTGGTTATGGATCAGGCATTATAATTTATTTTGATTACACAAATAATTTTTAATTTATTTAATTAAATATGTGATAAAATTTTAAATTTATATTGAGATTTTTTATGTTAAAAAAACATGTATGAAATGCTATTATATTCATTTTTTTATGTTGAAAAAAAAGTTTATCCAACGCACGGTGAAGTGAGAGTCAAATAGCTAGTTCTTGCAATGTCATGTTTCTTGTTTTGAAATATGCTAGAGAATAGTGGTACAAAAGAAGCCATATATGTTTTATTTTTAACATTAACATATTAAGATTATTAAAAAATACTAAAAAAGTATTAACTTGATATATTTTTAAGTGAAATATATCTAAAAAAAATATTATCGGACTAGGTTCAAGATTATACTGTTTAAAACTCTCTTAATTATGAAATGAATTAAATTCAGATGTGCCGCCTTAATTAAATTGAATATCTCTTAATAAAATTTCATGTTGGAAATGAAATTTTCTTATTAGTTGTGGATGATTCAGCTAAATTTAACACTCGAACATTTTTTTAATCATAATTTCCTGTTGATTATGTAGGGTCCAGGTTCAGAATGGGCACTGCTGAGACGTCATTCATTTGAGGATTTGTTTGGTGTTCAAATATGTGGATCTTATCCAGATACAGTTCCACGTACTGTTGAGCTTATAGACCAGGAATGTAGTGGACTTCATTAACATAAAAATGGGTTGCCCGATCGATATTGTTGTCAGCAAGGGTGCGGGGTCATCTCTTCTTACAAAACCAATGCGGATGAAAAGCATTATAGAAGCTGCTGCTGGTACATTGGAAAAGGCTATAACTGTCAAGGCAATAATCAATATTCATGCCAACCCCCTGCTGATGCTGTTATGTTGTTCTGCAACTTCATAGCTCAGCATATTTTACCATTTGGGAAGTGCCTGCTGCTGGTACATTGGAAAAGCTTATAACTGTCAAGGCAATAATCAATATTCATGCCAACCCCCTGCTGATGCTGTTATGTTGTTCTGCAACTTCATAGCTCAGCATATTTTACCATTTGGGAAGTGCCTGCTGCTGGTACATTGGAAAAGCTTATAACTGTCAAGGCAATAATCAATATTCATGCCAACCCCCTGCTGATGCTGTTATGTTGTTCTGCAACTTCATAGCTCAGCATATTTTACCATTTGGGAAGTGCAGATTCTCGTTTTTGCCTTGTGTTTTTTCTGCTTGTGTTTCTAGCGCTCAGCCTGTGTTACTCTCATGCTTCTCTGACTATGCTTAATTTTGATGGCTCATGCTGCCTTTTCTTATGTAGGTACGAACAGGTTATTTCGAAGGAAAAAATCGTGTTGACGCATTAATTGCGGATATTGGAAACTGGGAAGCCGGTGCTGTGACTATTCATGGCCGATCATGTCAGCAACCCTACAGCAAGCTTGCTGATTGGGATTACATTTACCAATATGCTAGCAAGTTATTGTTACTGGGGATGTTTTTTCACGTGTAGATTGGAACAAGCACAAGTCTGACTCTGAATGCCCAGAGCTTTCTTCATGCATCATAGCTAGAGATGCATTGATTAAGGTCAGGAGTCTGGAACTATGACCTGTAGATTTCAACATTTTAAGTACTTGTTATTGGATCAAGTCCTTGTTTCCTCATTGATTAAGGTCAGGAGTCTGGAGCTGTGACCTGTAGATTTCAACATTTTAAGTAATTGTTATTGGATCAAGTCCTTGTTTCCTCAAAATCAAGCTTTGTTGCCTGAATAATACTCTCTGTGTTTTTCAGCCTTGGATTTTACTGAAATCAAAGAATAGAGGCGCTGGGACATCAGTTCTGGAGAGCGGTTGAACATTCTAAAGGATTATGTGCGTTCTGGCCTAGAAAATTAGGGCTCTGACAACAAAGGTATATGTGTCAAGTAATTTTGTACCTAAGGGTGATTCAAAAGAGGTTCCAATGTAACAGCAATTCCTTGTTTCAACTGCAGGAGTGGAGACAACCAGGCATTTTTTGTTGGAATGGCTGGGCTACACATGCAGATACGTACCACTTGGTCTTTTAGATGTCATCCCAGATGGCTCTAAATGTGCATCGAAACATAAATCATACATGCCATTTAACTTGCATCAGACGGAGCAAATCTGTATTCCATGTCAGTAACTCACTTTATTTCAGTGCCTTTTGCACCCGCAAGGGCTCTGTGGTGCTAGTTTCTTGTAGCAACGCAAGCACAAATTTGAGAGTTAATTTTAACGTGGTATTTTGAGAGGAACGAGGTGGCTATCTTCACCTGAATTTTGTATCATTTGTTTTTCTATAATGTCTGAAACAGTGTATTTTAAAGGTAAAAGTTACATGATTTACACAGGGTTTTGTTGCGAGTTGTTTGGCACATACGAGAAGGTTTATACTGCCAATGATTTTACTGTTGGATGTAACATTATCTTCACCTGAATTTTGTATCATCTGTTTTTCTATAATGTCTGAAAAAGTGTATTTTAAAGGTAAAAGTTTCATGATTTACACACGGTTTTGTTGCGAGCTGTTCGGCACATATGAGAAGGTTTAATGCTGCCAATGATTTTACTGTTGGATGTAACACGAACAATGACCAGTTATTTCAGGCTCTCCATTAGAAAGTACATGCCATATGCAGAAACAGAAAATCATTCAGCATCATCAATTATATGACCGAACTAGTTCACTCACATTCATCCGAAGCAAATGTAACTAATCATGTAAAATTTTGAGTGATTGATGCATGGCGATATGCCGAATTTCTTATAAACCAAAAAGGAAATGGAAACAGGGAACTAAAGATTAGAAAACTCCCACTGCTAGAACTTTGACGGAGCACTTATCCTTGTATACAAAAGCCCTGTCGATGCCGATGCACCATTAAGAAAAAAGAATAAAACCAAGCACTTTTAGGATTAAATCTTGCAAAATTTAGAATACCAAACAAAATTGTGTAGCTTCTACATTTGGAACCTTAGAAATTGTGTAGCTTCTACATTTGGAACCTTTATTAATCCAAGGCAGCACACATAGATTGTACTGAGATCATTAGATAAGTCATCTACCACCTGACCACATCACATAATAAATAATAATAAATCCTGCTGTCATGACCCAAAATCCATCAATTCTGCAAAGAAGACAACTTCCCGACTTCACTAACTTTATGCACCTCCTGATTTAGGGGTGCTTGCACCCAGCTCCCATCAATGGACTCGAGATTTCCATTCAATCCATCATCCATAAAATCACCGACCCTTTTCACCTTAAGCTCCTTTGGCTGGACAGGGTAATTCCCAGAGAAGCAAGCATAACAAAAGTTCGGAGACTCATCACCTAACAATTTCTTCAAGCTATCAAATGGTAGAAATGCAAGCGAATCGCATCCAATAAACTCCCTAATCTCCTCCACGCTCATTCTGTTAGATATCAACTCCTCGGAACTTGGTGTATCTACTCCATAGTAGCAAGAAGCTATAATTGGTGGACTAGCAATCCTCATATGGACCTCCTTAGCCCCAGCCTCCTTAAGCAACCTAACAATTTTTGATGAGGTAGTTCCTCTCACAATCGAATCATCCACAACCACAACTCTCTTCCCCTCCAAGACTCCCCTCACTGGAGATAACTTAAGCTTAACACCAAAGTCCCTAATCTTCTGGGATGGCTCAATGAAAGTCCTTCCTACATAATGCGACCTTATCAACCCTTGCTGAAAAGGGACACCAGCTTTCGCGGCATAGCCAAGTGCAGCCACCACCCCAGAATCTGGGACTGCAATCACCACATCGCAGTCAACGGGAGCCTCGGTAGCCAGAATTTCCCCAAAAACGTGCCTTGACTCATAAACAGACCTACCAAATACTACTGAATTAGGCAAAGAAAAATAAATATGCTCAAATATGCACTGTTTCGGTTCAGGGTGGGGCATTAAGCAAAGTGATTGAACCCCATCTTTATCCACCACTAAAACCTCACCAGGATAAACCTCTCTCTCATATGTGGCCTCAATCAAATCAAGAGCACAAGTCTCAGAAGCAAACACAACAGCACCGTTACTCCTCCTTCCCATCACCAAAGGCCTAAAACCAAAAGGGTCCCTTACAGCCACCAACTTATCCTCTGTGACAAACACCACAGAATAAGCCCCTTCTAGCTTCTCGCAAGCATCAACAATCCTCATAAAGAAAGGTCTAGCCTTTGATGTAGCAATCAAATGCAGAACAACTTCAGTATCAGAACTAGTGTTAAAAATTGAACCATTATCTTCTAGCGTAGCCCTTAATTTCCTATAATTCACTAAATTCCCATTATGGGCAACCCCAACAGAACCAAACCGGTAACCAGCGACAAAAGGTTGCACATTTTTAAGCATCGAAGACCCGGCAGTTGAATATCTAACATGACCTATAGCTAAATCACCAGGTAATTGGTCAAGTTTTGACTCATTAAACACTTCAGAGACTAAACCAACACCAGTAACAGATTGCAAGACCTTATTTTCATTAACAGCAACAATACCAGCTCCTTCCTGACCTCTATGTTGCAAAGCATGAAGGGCTAAATAGCAAAGACGCGAAGCTTCAGGGTCACCATGGATACCTACAACACCACATTCTTCGCGAGGCTTATCGTCATCATCGTCAAAATAAGAAGAAAAATGATCTGGGCTCTTTTTGTTTGTGGAAACAAGATCAGAGATTGGATTTTTAGAGGAAAGAGTGATGTGGGTTTTGTGGGTGGTGTGAGAAAGGCAAGGTTTTTGAGGGAAAAGAGAGGTTTTTTGAAGGGTTTTGGGGAGGATAAAAAGAGGGGCCTTTTGGGGTATTTGAGGGTTAGGTTTCAAGGAATAAGAAGGCTTTGAAAGAGCAGAGAAACTAGTGTTGTCTGCCATGGATGAAGGAGGAGAAAAAAGAATGGTGCGTCCGTGGGCGAGAGGGAAAGAGAGAGGCTGAGCGAAAGAGTGAAGGCAGAAGTTTGCGGAGCCTTAATAATAGTTTGCAATTTGACTAGGTTTTGAGAGACTTTGACTGGCTGGAGGGTACGGAAGATGGTTTATATGAGTATTTTTTTTGTTTTTTTAAGTATTTTTTATTTTAAAAAGTATTAAAATAATTTATTTTTTATATAGTATAGTAAAATAATTTAAAAATATAAAAAAAAATTAATTTAAAATAACAAATAAGTTAAAACTCACCGTTATCCTATTTGTGGTCACCGCACGCCTAGATTCCTAGAAGGTTATTATTGGACACTACAAAGAAAGAAGGGGTGGAAATTGCAATTTAATCATCTTTTCCCAATTAGATGGAGTTATGGAGAAATCCCCGAACCGCGTGCTACTTTGCAAAATAAAATAAATAATAATAATGACTGATGGAGTTATGGAGAAATCCAACCGCGTGCTCCTTTTGATTGCATCGCATGCAAAATAAAATAAATAATAATAATGACTTTTAGAAAAAGCAGTTTGTAAAATAATATCACTAAGAGAGGAGACTCCATAATACTACAAAAGAATTTATTTAATTTCATCCAAAAATTATTTATTTTTACATTTCAAAAATATTTTTAAGAAAATTTAATTTTTTTATTTTAAATTAATTTTTTTAATATTCTTATATTATTTTGTTATTCTTATGTGAAAAATATTTTTTAAAAAATAAAAATAATATTATTTTAATATATTTTCAAATAAAAAATATTTTAAAAACTAACTGCTATTTTATCTCCCCCACACTCTAAATATAACATCTTTTACACATAGAACACCGCGAAATCTTGGTTGGAGATTTCATATATAATTTCTTAAGTACATATAATTATTGAGCATCAATATCCTTGATTGAGGCGGGGAAGCCCCCACGAGCATGGGAGTCGTCAAGTGCTCGATTCAGTATTGAGGAGGCATTAGCACTAAACTGCCCGAGTCACCATCTTTATAATTGCAGCTGGTGTTTGAAAATTCAAAAAAATATTTTTTTTAAAAAATTATTTATTTTTATTTAAAATTATTTTTATTTTATATTATAAAATTATTTTAATATACTAATATCAAAAATAATTTTTTAAAAATAAAAAATATTATTTAAATATATTTTCAAACAAAAAATATTATAAATCACAACAAATTTTTCCATCCAAAAATATTATAAGTATCATGATCGTGCCACTCACCTCCTCCTTGTATTTTGCTCAATGGGGCAACTTCATATGCACAGTAACTCTCATTAATTTCCGACTTTTTTCGTAATAAAATCTGTCATAATTACTGTTCGATGCTTCCTCATGGTACATGGTACCGGCGGGAGATGACTGAATCTTTCACCGGTTTTTCCTTTTCGAACTTTGAAGGTACCATGAAATAATCAAGATTGAAGATTTAGAAGAAGCGATGAATTTTTGAAGGTATTGTGAGATTGCCCTCTCTAATGTACTTTTTGCTAAACTAATTCACTAAATTTTATATTTATATTTGATATTATGATGTATAATACACATAACATAGTAAAACATGGCTTTGGCAATGACACTATGGTTTTAAAATGGTGTTAGGGGAGGACAGTATATGTGGAATTCAATTTCTTTTACTAAAAATAAATAATTTTTTAATATTTTGAATCGTGTTATGTACTATGTTAAAAATAATTTTTAAAAAATAAAAAATATATTATTTTAATATAAAAAATATTTTTAATAATAATTATATCTATATTCTCAAACACAGACTACTAATAAAGATAGCAGGTTGGCGAAGCCCACAAGAAATTATTTTCTCATTTCTTTTCTTAATATTATTTATAATTTTAGTCTAAATAATAAAATAATTAAAATCTTAATTTTATTTAATTTTATTTTCTGACTTTTCCCTTCAGTAAATGGGTGACGGTGCTTTGATGCATGTGCTCTTACGAGAATTTGTTGGCGTAGGTACCGCCTTTAAAAAAAACATGGGAATAAATGTCCCATTCATTTTCTCTTTTGATTTTAGGGCAAGTTAGTTTTTTTCTTCTCAAATCAAATCTTTTTATAGGGTTAAGAATATATTTCTTTTATAGCACATTTTAAATCAATCACTGCTAAATTTCTAAATCAATTTTCAATTATTTTATAGCACATTTTAAATCAGCATTATTAATCTTTAACCAACATGTAACTGTCATATATTAATTTGGCCTTGGATTTTTTTTTAGAAAAAAATAAACCTTTCATGTTGATATGGTAGCATCTCACTGAATATAGCGATAAACATATGAGGTTGTTTGAGAGTGTAATTATAATTATTTTTTAAATAATTTTTTATATTAAAATATATATTAATAATTTTTTTAATTTTTTAAAAATTATTTTTAATATCAGCATATGAAAATAATTTAAAAACATTAAAAATATATTAATTTAAAATAAATAAAAAATAAAAAATTCTTTTGAAACGCAAAAACAAACATATCTATAAATTAACTTTACTGTAAAGAATTTTCTATTTTTTCAAAAAAATTATCTAATAAATAAAAAAATAAAGAAAACATGTTTACTCACTTGGAATGAAAATTAATTTTTTAAAAAAGAAAAAACATGTAATTTCTATTTTTTCATTTTTTTGAAAATTAAAAAAAATATCAAAATAGTTTTTTTCCAAATCATCTAGTATAGAAACAGGGGACTTATTAAATTCACCTAATGTTTTATGGTAATTCATCTTAATATTTTAAATTTAAATCAAATATGGTCCTTCTTTTCTATTTGAAATCTTTGTATATAACAAACACGTTTACTTAATTTCTGATAAAAAAAATCTATTAAGAACAAATAAAAATATTGAAGATGAAAATTCAAAATATTTTTTAAAATAAACACAATTAAAATATTTTTTTACGAGGGACTCATCTATATCCATTTTTATTATATATACTAGTTGGGTTGTGTGCGCTATACTGCACAGGATATTATATGATGACAATTAAAAAAAAAGATAAAAGCAAGTTGGAATAGCTGAATTGCATGCTACGAGGATGGAGGTAGGTAGCAGGATTGCATGTTATTGCTATACACCAAGTGAAGCAAATTAAAAATTTTCAAACAAAAGCTTTATGCTTGAACATATGTAAAATAAATCTAGCAGTTGATCCAGAATGTATGCTGCTATGAGATCAGTCATCCTGCATGATAGAAATGGTAAATGCCATGCCATTGGGAGTTCTTGCAAAGTCAGTGTAGTGAATGGCTGTAATTGTTAAAAATTGCCGTAGCATAGGAAAAATGATATTTCTTTAAAACCAAATAACTAAAAATGTGATAACCATAATTAGCAATCAATGTAAGCACACTTCCCTGCCAAATGGAATTTAATAGAGAAAAGGTTGCTTGGAAGGAAGATCATTGAAAGAAAACGTAAGGTTAAATCTGTGACGGGGTATTATAAGTGGCAAGTAGTTCTGTTAACACGATGTACTGAGATTTAGTACCATATCTCTTCTATTCGCCTCTCTGAGTATAAGCTAGGAATGACACCTGTATGTGAGATTACCCACTGTTCTAAGTTTTTTTAAAGGGCCAGCAACTGTGTGAAGTGCTTCATGCTGAATAGAGTCATCTGAGAGTTCGTGTGCTTGTGAAGTGCTGCAAGGAGCATTCCAAGTTATATTGGAAGTGGGAAGCAAATAATTAATAGTGTAATGAGCCGTGAGGGAGAGTGAAAATGTGTAGAAAAGCAGAGCATCAATTTTAATGGAGTTGAAGCCTTTGTAAACAGCTAGTCATCGAATAAATTGTCTATGGATGACACAGAATAAGCAGAGCACTGTTCAATTTTTTTTTGAAAGATGGTAATGCAAACACACAGGGAAATGAAGACCATATAAAAGAATCAAGGGAAATAAATGAGTAATGTGCATAATACTGCGGCAAGTTTGAAAAGAAAGCATGGTGTTCCCACCGAGACTCCTGCTGATTGAAGTGAAGAGTAGGGAGAAGGAAAATGAAGGGTCTTTTAATTCGTCGTTAAATGCAGACATTAATGGACAGGGAAATATTGGCAAGTTTGAAGGCGCAACCCATTTCTAGAAATCCAAAAATAAATGGCTAAAAAGCAACGACACAACAATTGAGGAAACGGCGACATCACCAAGCCGAAAAGGACCAGCACATTTTCTGGAAAAAAGAAGGGCAAGAACAACATATGAAGGACATGGAATAACATCCAATGATACAAACCTAGAAGCTAGTTATATGTTACCCTAATAGAAAATCATTTCAAAGGAAAAAGTTTATATAGTATACAACACCAACAACACCTGAATTCCCATGAAAATAAAATAAAATATGCACACTGAACTAATAAGTGAATCTCAAGCATAAACAACTCTCCCAGATAGCAGAAAAAGACCGCCAGAAAAGATCCAAAACCAACCTAAATGCAAAGAAACCAAACCAAAAGGAAATAGTTAGCTTATCTAGCAACTCTAGTTGAAACCAGACGACAGGCAACAAAGGCGGGGCAACAGCGAACCAAAAATATGATCAGAAACCAGCTCTGCAGTAAATCTCCCATAAAAGCCTAGTCTCTCTCAATTAATAGGAATTGAGCAAGGACAAGGCAAGTGGGGTTTGTATCATTGCACACCAGCTAACCATTCGAGAAAAAAGGCCACCAAAAGACCTCAATCTCGTGCCAAATACTATCAACAAAGACAATAGCTCATGGCCACCCCCAAGCAAGTTGCTACTGCCAAGACATACCAAGGGAGAAGCACACTAAAACTGATGTGCAAACTGATCCCTAGCCAAAGATCCAAAAGAAACTTGAGAATCCAAAAGAAAAGATGCGAGATTTTAGAGGAGATTAGATGGATGACACTCGCGTCGTTTATAAATAATATAAAAGGTTATTATAATGATACCTGGGAGTTAAATTTTTAAACATTTTAATATTCAGTTAGATGTGCAAACTAATCCCCGCTTTCTGGTTCAGGAATTTTGAATTTAACAAATATATCGTACTCATGTTATTATGGATTTTACTAACCTTTAAATCTAGATACCTTGAGTTTGGTAAATATATTAGATTTAAGTATCAAATGATGGAAACACTCCTATATATATAACTTTATTTTTATTAAAATTTAAGAGTAATTTTATACTTGAATTATTAAAAAAAAAACTTTAAAGCATGCATTTTTTCCTTTTCCTTAGGGATATAACTGCATATTCACTATTTATTGTAAAATAAATTTAAAAAACTCCAAACTAAAATTTAAAATTTTATACCCTAGAGAGTAAATCAATATTTATATTGTAAATTTTAAAAGGTATAATTTAATTGGTTAGATATTATATTTGTTTTCTAGAAATCACTAATTCGAGTATTATAAATTTTAAAATTATTAAAAATTTATGAAATTATTTAAAATACACACAAACTGATTTAGACATTCATATTAATAAAAACAATATCTATATTATAGTTCAAAAAATCCCAACAAACCATATCATTCCCAATTATTTTTCAAAATCAAATGTATCTCATAAAAATACAATCATATTTCAATTGCATAGTTAACAAATTTCTTTAGTGATTACAATTATGCTATTACATTATTATAATTTACAATAATATTTTATATGAACAGTAAAAAACGGTAATACACTGATTTCTTTTAAATTTTATTATAATTATAATAATATAACAGTAAAAATCCAACGCTTGAATCCACGGTAAAATGTCTCCCGGGGAAGTTTAATATCTTTTAGTGTTTTTTTTGTTTTTTAAATAAAATAAACCCCCTGCAATTTTACCACTCCAATTGACTGTCCGTTGTCCAGCAATCTCAACCTTCCAATAAGCTTACATCCAACGACTGGCGCTATGAAATGTACTTATCGCCACTGTAGAAGAGTGCACTGGATTAAAGATGCACTTATAAAGCAATCACAAAATACAAAGGTCTAACATCAGTCCAAAAGAAATCAAAATCTAGGGCTCTGTAAAAGAAAGAAAGTTTCCATTAATTTGCAGTTGCAAGCTCTCTCTTCTTCTCTAATGGCGCCGCCTCCTGGACCTTACTCTGGTACCAGCACTCTCGCTTTGGTAATCTTCCTCACCCACCACTCTGTTTCCCTCGAAAATGCAAGAAAATCGAAAGTCAAAATCACCCCGATCTTAAAATTGATCTATCGTAGTCAATATTTTTTCATTTAATTATTTTTTTGGGTTTTTCAGGTGGCTCGTGTTTCTGCTTTCTCTTTGGGTCTCGTCTACGGGAGTGTGAAGCTAAAGTATCTCCAGGTACATTTTTTTGTGTAGAAAGTCAACAATCTGATGCTTAAGAAGGGTTTATTTCTTGGCCAAGATGACTGCTTTACCATGAATTATCTACTAAAATATTGGGAAGTGATAGTTAGCTTGAGAAATTGATGGGGAATGTGTTGATTAGATGGATAAGATAGTCTTGGATTTGTGAAAATGAACTCATTTGACCACTGGATTAAGATTCCAATTGCTATGCATCCAAGTTAGTTTGAGGGCTTGGTGGAATTTTTTATCTTTTCCAGTGAGAATTATAGGTTGGAAGACTCATTAAAGAAACAGCATGTTTCACCGGATGTAAAATCAGGAACTTTGATTTTGTGCGGGTCCCACAAATTTAACGGTGGTGAGTATTCATCTTCTGGGTCATATGCCCTGCTCACCTTGCTGTCAGCGTTGTTAAATAGGACAAGGGGGATGGATGCATGGGTGATTGCTGGACTGGCAAGGATAGAGACAGTAAAAGATACCGAGTAAAACATTATGGTGGAATTTCCATGGAAGGATAAATCTGATATTTTTCTCCTCATCTGTTTGAGCCCCTTGTTTTGCCTGAGAGGTGTTTTCTCATGATTGAAATTCCCTTCACATATAGCTTTAATGTTTCTGTTGGTAAAGATGATATCCTTGTCTTACTACATGCTGTCGTTTTTTCATTCTTTTGCTCAGGAAAACTCAGTAATATTTCTAAAGGCAGAAACAGGAATCTCTCGTGAAATGCTTCTAAGCTTTTGGTGTTTTTCATCATTTTATTGTTGGTGGTTTATATTATAAGAAAAGCTAAATGACGTGGGGAAAGCACTATAGTTTTTCTCACAAAACATAGATTGCTATAGTATTTTCTCATTTTTTTTTTACTCCTTTTTTTTTGTTATGATTTTTTTTAAATTGTTTTTGTTAATTTCATTTTTTAATATTGAGATGATTAAGAATTTAGTTCTTTGATTTTTTTTATTTTTATTTTGTCTTTCTATGAGGTTAGCGTTGTTTGTGGGCTTGTTGAGGTAATTCAGGTTGCTTCAATTCATTGAAGAGGTGTTTTTTTTTTTTAATCGAAGTTGAATTTTTTATAGTCTATTTTTTTCTCATATTGTTTAAAAAATAAAATTGTTTTAGAGAAAAACCATGTTTTAACTTTATTAAGCTTAATAGAATTCATGACCCGAGTTGCGGAGGGGTGAAGTAGGTCATTGTCTCAATATTTTTTTAAAAAAAGTATTATTTTTAAGTTTTTTAAAAGTTAATTCATGTTTTTATCGATCATTAAGGTTGTATTTGGACCTATGAAATTGATCGATTTAAGTAGATCTAACTTTCACACGGTTTAATGAGTTAGATAAAGAGTTGAGTTGGGAGGTTTTAAAATTAATCCACTTAATCATGTTTAATAATACTATTAAAAAATTCTTGGAACTCTTAATATTTTTTTTATATTTTTTTTTTTAAATTGATCCACCTGTGACCGAGCATGGGCTAATTCAGTAATTCTTTCACAAGGACATTCAATCTTTGCTATTTTCTTGTATGTTCGATGTGGTGTTTGCGACACTGGCACATTCATTTCACCACACTGAATCATGATTGGTTTCATCTGTAAATGCTTATATTTGATGTGGTGTTTGTGACACTCGCACGTTCATTTCATGCCACACTGACTCCGTATCATGTTTGATTTTGATCTATAAATGCTTGCTTACTGTCTTATTATTTCAAATGCAGGCA
The DNA here is from genome assembly GCF_000495115.2 of Populus euphratica. Lineage (NCBI taxonomy): Eukaryota > Viridiplantae > Streptophyta > Magnoliopsida > Malpighiales > Salicaceae > Populus > Populus euphratica. The sequence continues at coordinate 532,825 of NW_011499915.1, forward strand.
AAGGCAAAGTCACAAAAGAAAGCTGAAGCAAAGGCTCATCATTAAAAGGAGTTTTGTTAAATATTGGGGTGGAGATTAGCTGAGTTGACAAGAAATAATGCATTTCAACGGCACTGTACCAGTCTTTCATCCTGGTGTAAAGCTTCACTGCTTTTGTTTCTTTTACGATCCTTTTCTACACAAGTTGATGACTTAGTTTGTGAGATTTATTTTCTTGATCAGCCACGATAGTTTTGTACTGCTCCATAACAATGGGTAAATGTTGGGAGATTGAATCATCCATTGATTAAAATAATGATCTGTGTCTTTGGGCATCTCGGTTCCGTTTTTCTTCTTTGTGTTGACAGAAGTTTTGATCCATTCTTTAGTTGTCATATTGATCAATGTAGTTGAAGTTTCAGTTTTTAGAGAATGCCCCGTATTCTCTTTGATGTTTTCCCAATTATGATCCCTTGATTTCCCCACCTCAATTAAGCCCCTCCTTTCTCATTCATTTAGTTTCTTTTCAGTTGGTCAGGAAAAGAAGAGTTTGATTCCTCTGTTTCTGAACAATTGTCTGGCGAGTTGTTTTTGCACCAGGCAAGGCTGCGCTCCACAGTAACTGTACGTTTTCTTGCTGGAGGTGGACTTGTTTTGGGTCGTGCAAAGAAGTCATAGGCATAACCGATAAACAAATTATATCGATCAGAGTGATTCATTATTGAGTTAAAATTTGATTTAATCAAAAGGTAAAATTCTTAACTTTTAACCATGTATTGTATTTATACTATTTCAAAAATAAAATAAAATTGCTGTAAATCATTTTATCAAATCTGCTTATAATTTCAAGTCATTTAAGCTTATTTTTGTTTTAAATTATAATCTAAACTTGAAAGCCACTTCTCATAAATGATGTTAAATGGACTTCAACTTAATCTTAATTCGCCATCAAATGAAAACATCAATGAAAGCAAAATCATTTACATTTACATCAATGAAAGTAAAATCATTTAGCACACAAAAAATAGTTTTTTAAAAATTATTTTCTAAATCTTGATGTGTTTATTTACTATTAAAAAAATCAATCAACAAAAAAACACTTTTTAATTAAAAAAAATTTGATTTGATTTTTAAAAACATGTTTTTCAAGAAAACACCTTTTAAAAGTTATAAAACAAATTTAAAAATATCATATTATTTGCTAATTATATCAAATTTAATTCTTTAATTTTTTATTACAATATATTTTGTTTTAAATCTTTTTTTTCTTTAATTTCATCCATTAGAATTTGATTTAATTTGATTTTTATATAAACTTTGATTCTTATTTTTATGATTATTATTTACTTTTCTCTTATTATTTTCTTAATCAAAATTTTAAATTTATCAAATTTGATCCTCATTCTTTTGATTGTTATTTATTTTATTTTAAATAATTTATAAAATTATAATTTTTTTTAATTTCACCATCTTTCAACTTTTTTTATCTATTAGATTTAATCCCCAATATTTTAATTTTTATTTATTTTATTTCAAATAATTTATAAAATTAATTTTTTTTCAATTTCATTCCCATTTAACTTTATTAATTTGTAAAATTTATTTTTTATTATTTTAATATACTTGAAAAAAAATATTAATAAGTTATTTTTCAACTTATTTTATATAACATATTCAAACACTAAAAAATATTTTCTATTTTTTTTTTCATAATACTATTGAAAAATAATTTACTTTCTAAAAATTCATTTTCCAATAAAATCACTTTAAAAAAAATTACTTTATGCAAACAACCAGTAGCTGCCTTATTCTCACAAGGCAAGCACCAAGCACGATAACTAAACTTATTTTTCCAAATCACATTGTTTTAAGACAAATCAATGATAACGAACCCTAGTAGTGGTGGCATTTGAAGAGCTGACGAACTTCTTCAGTTCCTTGAGCCACTCCAATTCCTCCCGGTGATTCATATCGACTTGTTCTTATTCAAAAACTCAGCCCAGCCCGGTGGGGCTGGTCCCTCTAGTCTCAAGAAATCTGCGCAAACCAGCCAAGAAATCGACTTGATTCATATCGACTTGTCTTGTGATGATTTTTCTCACTTGGGAGTTGATAACACATGCAGTGTTACCTATTGGCTACCCCCACAAAGATTCATTTATAAGAGCACTCGCATCATGCAGTTCAACTGCTAGTACAGTAGTCAAGCTAACAAATCTTTCAGATCACCAGCAAGAGTAACCTAAAACAGAAGCTGAGGATTTTGTTTTTATTTCCAATGTACCCACAACCCGGAGGAACCAATCACTACATCAAAGTGGACGGTTTGCTCTAGATACAGTAGCTGGTAAGAGAAGTCTATTGGCTTAACAAGTACGACAGAGAAGGAACTTAAATCCCAGCAATATTGTGAGGGCCTCAGGATCGAGGAGAAACTTCAACCAAAGGCATACATCACGGGTGCAAGAATGAACATGAATTGGTTCTAGCGAAGCTATGATCAGATTAAGTGCAAAAGGTAAATCATATTCTTTATCATACAAATAAATTGCAGAGTCCAGCATGAAAAATCTCAGGTAACTTCACATGAGAAAAACATCCTCCAGCTCTTTGACTCTGATCAAAATCAATGATGCAAAAGCACCAGAAATCAAAAGAGTTAAGCATGAAAGATGTGGTATCATATGCTGGGGTAGACTTTACTATCATGGATTGATGCAACTCCTAGGCCATGAACAAATGCATAACAGAAAATGTACATTTGACACATGCATTACAATTTACAACTATGCTCACTATCCTAGATGATGCTAATTCATCAAAACCCACATTACTGCACTTGTGTTCTAAGTTCATCCATCCAGTCATCACTGGACACAAAAGCTGAAGGGCATTCCAAAATTCCAATCACATCAGGCATTTGTGATTCTTCGAAGTAATGAAATAGATTCTTAAAATTGAGTCTTAAGTTTCGAGGAAGTCTGCTCTTGATTTACCAAAAAAACAAAGATCTAATCCCTATAAAAGTATCCATTTCAGCACTGATGAGCAAAAATCATTATGCTTTAAGTTGAAAATCAATAAATAAAATGTACCCAGCTAAAAGTATCATCCTTCATAAGGAAATCACAAGCTGTGGGAAACTAACCTGGGACAGCTTGGCTGCCTAAATGATATTACTGTAATAAATACATTCATCTACAGAAGCAACTATTTGACATATATAATGTCTTCATCCGGATCATCACCCTCCCAATCCTCATCATATTGGATTGAATTGGAAGAGTCAGAGAGCTCGTCAACTTGACTTTCTGCATTATCTTTCTCAGCTTTTATCCTATCTAAAATTGCAATCACCTGAAAGGGTTAATTCAACCTATCAGTATCTGATGAGCACACGTCGGAAGAAAAAAAAATTTATCCATAGAGACAATGCTCTGACTCTTCAATTGTCTGGATAAATACAAAACTTTCTGCAGCAAGAACTGTTCATTCTCACCAAATTGATTGGAGAAAGAAATAGCTACAAATCCATTACCACAATTACCATTGCAGTATTATTAAGGAAAAGGCAACATGAACACAGAGAATAAACACTGAAAGACGTTCACACTTGAATGTCACATGAGTATTTTCCACATTAATGTTGCCTAGCCTGCTCTGAGAGCTTTTTTTAAACTTTAAAGCAACAATATAGATAAGACAGAATGAGACTCCACATGATCAATCAGGATAATACAAAGCATTTTCCACTTTACCACAACAATATTAGAACCAAGAGCAGAATGAATGTATCAACATTCATGAATTACATGTGCAAACATGGACCTGGGTTGACTTTTACTGACAATGGAGATTTTTTTCTTCAATGCAGAGAGAAGTTGCTAAACTATATAACATTCCTGTTATACAATTATGACCCTATAAAGTAACATTGATAAAATGAAAAACAAGATATCGCAAGCACTTACCCTGCTTCCTCTCTCCAAACCTTCATCTTCTATAAACCGTATCTCAGGCGTCAACCGCAACTTCATGCGCCTACCCAACTGACTCCTCACATACTTAGCTTTCGACTTCAAACCAGCAATCGCAACCTCCTTCCCTCTATCATCTCCAAAAACAGAAACGTAAACCTTAACCACCTACAAAAAAGAACACAAAACTACAACTTACATCCGAATAAACAAAACCTAATACAGCAGTACACCTGAAAAATCTCACGACAGGAAACAAACAGAGCAGAAAAGGTAAATAACATTCAACATCCCTCCTGGCAACACATTAAGTTCTACATCTCAAACTCACAAATTCTTGTATACACAAAGGGAAACTCTCATTAACCCATAATTTCAAAACTATCAAGCTTTGCAACTGATATTTGTTGCCACCATAAACAACCTAACTCAAAAAAAAAAAAAAAACAAAGAAGTCCTTAACTTTACCACACAACACACGCCAGGACACAAACTTTCTTCCAAAGCAATAATTTTCCACACAAATTAACAGAAACCCATTTCACATATACACAAAATAACCAAAAATTTACCTGCAAATCAGCAGAAACTTCAACATCACTGATGGTAGTGAGAGAAGACAGGTACTTATCAGCACCTAAGGCAGCTTCAGGCAAAACAGCATACTGTAACACTTTATCAGTTAAAAGCATATCAGATAGCTCTCTTTGTATTTGTTTAGCTACCATTTTCACTCTCCTTGGATTTGCCATGCATTTTATCGTTGTCCTATACATTAATGGCTTTTGAAGATGAATTGGGACCGTTGATTTTGGTGACCGAATTGGGAATGAGGTGGAATAGAGGGTTGAGATTGGTAGGAAATTGGATTGGTAGGTTAGGAGAGGTTTAGGTTGGAATAGAAGGTGACGGTGTACATTGATCATTGTGTCTAGGATTGTGGCTCTTCTCTCTGTGATTTTGCTGATGATTTCTTATTCTGTTTTTTGGGTTCCTACTTTTTCTTTTTTGGAATATCCAGTGATCAAGTCCAAGGGTATTTTGGGGAAGTCGTTGAGAGGATATCACAAAGGCTATCACTTACGTTCCGTTTCATTTGAAATGGACAGTGTATTTCATGCTGTTTTTATTTTTATTGTTTTTCAAAATATATTTTTATTTTAAAAAATTATTTTTAATATGAATACATTAAAAAAATTAAAAAACACTAAAAAAATTATTAATTTAAAATAAAAAAATAAAAAAAATTTAAATTTTTTCAAATATATTTTTAAAATCTAAAAACAAATAATATTATAAATTAAAATATATTTTATTTTTTTTTAATCATAATTTATTTCAAATATTTTGTTCAAATCATGACCGAAAGGTTCCGGTTATGATGTGGCTAAGTAATATTATTTTATTTAAAAAAATTATTGTCTAACTTTATGATATTTATTATATATTTTAATTCAATTCTTAAATCATATTAAAATTTTATGAATAATTTCTTAACATATTATTACATCTCATATTAAAATTTTAAAGCAATTACAGTATTGATGATATTTTTATAATTTTTTTAAATTCGTTATTTTGTTTAGAAAAATCATTTCATTGTATCATTTTTTTATATTGATTTTTTTTAATTTTATCATTTAATAATAGATTTAGCAGGAATTAAGTTTTATAATTTATTTTGATTTTATTTATTTGAAGGTTATTTTGGTCTCAAGACCTGGGTTCAAGATTTGATAATTTAACTTGAATTGATTTAATATATTTTTGTTTTAATATTTTTTTAAAAAAATATATAATCTTAGATTTTTCTAAGTCAAACTATATTTTCATCAATTATTCATATTTTTTTAAATTCATTAAATCAATCAAATTATATTGGTTCAACTTTTATTTTTTACTTGTAGTTAAAATCTAAATTTTATAATTTCAAATTAGTTTATTTTATATTTAAATAGAAATTATATATAAAACACTCCAAAATCAAAACATATTATTGCAATTAAAAACAAAACATTAATCAGAACAGAATTAACAACCGGGCATCACGGTTCTGTTTTAAGTAGGGGTAATCATTTTCAGTTCGGTTCGGTTTTTATAAAAAAAAAATAACCAAATTAAAAAAAAAAATTGAAAAAAAACCCGAAACCGGGTCAAACCGACCGGTTTCGGTTTGGTTTGGCTCGGTTTTTCCGGTTTGGCTCGGTTTTTCTCAGTTTTGGCTTAGTTTTTCTCGGTTTTGGCTTAGTTTTTCTTGGTTTTGGCTCGGTTTTTTTTTTCGGTTCGGTTTTTTGGTTTTTTGGTTATGATTATAAAACCAAACTGAACCGGCTGGTTTTTTCAAAATTTTAATCGGTTTAATTGGTTTTTTTTTTTATTTTTTGGTTTTTTTACTTACCCCTAGTTTTAAGTGGTAGATACATGGGCTACGGGTAATTGGGTGTAGGTCTTTGGAGGCACGTACTCACCCCTAGTTTTAAGGGGTAGATACAGGTAATTGGGTGTAGGTCTTTGGAGGCACGACTAGCCTGTTGCTGGCTAGCAACAAACAAATTGATTAGCAAAGGCAAGTCATTTGTTGAAGAAGCGCCATGGGCTATGGGTACTAGTCGGGCACAAGGCAACACATAGTTGAGGTCGGCCCACAGGCCCACATGAGAGGTTGGTCCTGAGAGAGGAATCGAACGTTGTTGCAGTTGAGGTTTTATCGTTTTTTTTTTTTTTACAATTATTCAGTGCTTTTAAGAATTAATAGTAGTTATTGTTATATTTAATAGCTTGATTTTTTTTTAATTTTTACAATTACGCACAACATCATAGTAAATTATCTTTATAAAAACTTGAACTTTGTACGGTGTCGGGAAATTAATTGAGTCTTATAACTCAGAAGGTGAAAGGCAGCATATCTATCAGGAGTTCTGCATGGTTTGATCTTTGTCTGATTACCGCAGCATACGATTGATACTTTGCAAAGAAAGTAGTTTTTGATTTGTGAGTATCTAGCAAGTTTGCTAGCATTTGTTTTTTGATATATTTTATTTGAAAAATACTAGATTGATTTATTTTGTGTGTTTTTTTTATGGTTTTAATGTATTAATAACAAAATTAAAAAATATATATATATAAATAATTTTAACATATTTTAGAATAAAAAATAATTTAAAAAAACACTCTCCCCTGCAATATTCATTACGAACCACAGTCATTTGTTGCCCTCGACTAGCAACTGCCAAGTGCTAATAGGTTGCTCCTTAGAGTGGAAGCATTGAGATATTTTAGGCCTAACCGGTCACTTATTCACCGATGAATGGAGGAGCACTAGTTGCTAAACCATCCATCTTTGAGTAGATCAGATTTTTAGTACTTTCATTGTGATATTTCGAACTTTCATTATGATATCTCAAACTTTAACTCCTGATAGTGATGGATCAATTCATTTACTAAATAAGGCCCATTGATTGAAGTCCTGAGAAAAGGATGGCCTATAATGCATAAACGCTTAATGTAAGTCAAGCCCGTGAAATGAGGGTCTAGCTTGTTCCCAAGCCCAATCCTTTTTAGGCTAATTTAGCGCTGGATCCAATTACAAATGGGCCTGGTACGATGCTAGGCCTACCTCTTTGGAATCTATCATGTGCTGAGACAAAATACATATAAATTTAGCGAAACAACCCCAAATGCATATAAATTGAGAAAGATGTCGGCTCGATTTTTTTAGACTCAATTATATGCTAAGCCTGCGGGCCTGTTAATCTGGCAAGATGTTAGATCCAATTTGTTTTTGCTCAATTACACGCTAGACTTAGATGCATGTGAATCTGAAAATATTCCAAACCCAATGATCTTGGACTCAGTTACTCGCTGAGCTTAAATGTCTTTGGGCTTACGAAGACATTAGACCCAACATATTTAGGTCTCAAATCATTCGAGGTCTAAACATATAATTAATAATTTTTATTGGCCTAATATTGGGTCATGAGGCTATCTCTATTAACTCTTAATATTGAGTGATGAGATCCTAAGATAATCATCTCCCTACTTCCTAGTTGTGTAAAAATCTCATAAGAATAGAATATATATCAATCAATATTAATGCTAATTATAAGGATTTTTTTCATAAGCATTAATATTATGTATGAGATAATATATGAAAGTCTTTTGTAGACATATGATATTCTCATCAACATTAATGATATATAAGAAGATATTTCTATCAAAATCAATATTAAAGTAAGGGACTCCTTCCCCACTAATATATTCAAAAGGAAAATACTTTTGATCCATTTAATGAAAACAAGAAAGTTCAAGGTATAAGGGTTATAAATACTATCTGAATCATTTAGGTAAAAGATTTTACAAACTTCATTCTTTATTGCATCCATATTTTCAAAGCAAATATCTAAAATATCATCACACTTTCTCTTAAAAAAAAATATTTACTTAAGGATCAAATAATCTCTAAATACATAGAAGAGAATCTTTTGCAAGTACCAACTACTTGTCATCTTAGCTGACCAAACACCATACACATGACACTTTGATTAAAAAAATAAATCAGATTATCAGAATCAGGAGATTAACTAATTATCCAAAACTTAAGCATTGCTCTCAAGCTACTTGGATGATTTAGACCATTATCAGTTAATAATAGAAATAGTCATTTTAGTACAATCAAGCAGATGACAGATTCTCCTCCCATCCTTGTGTAGCTCCATATCTAAATCTTATAAAATACAATGAGTTTATAAATACTCTAGTTTGATTATGCATATATTGAAGAAAAATCTAGTTGTAGCTATTTGTATTATCATTGTATTTTTCTTTTCATAGTTACAAGAACTAGATCAAGACTCAAATTATAAGTTAATTAATTGATCGAATTAACCTATAATTGAAATGTAAACTCAATTTTTTTATATAAGCAATGTTATTTCATTTTTTTCAAATAAAACATTGGCACTTCAATAAATTTATTTTTTGAAATGGAACTCAATCAACTAACTCTCAAATAAGGAATCACTAGGTTATCTTATTAAGTTAGTCTAATTTCTATATTACATATCTACATTATTTGTTTACTGCTTAATGCTTGAAAAATAAAATTATTAGTTTTGATCATGAAACTCTTTAAATTATACAAGTACATGAAAAAATCAATACCTTCTTCATAACATTAATATATATACGTACAACCATTTTTATTTTATAAAAAATAAACAAGACCTTCCACCTATCTATCCTAGGTAAGAGTTGATTTGTTGGACTCTAGCATCAAATATATTTTTAAACTAATTTTAGAGTTTTTGTGTGTTTTTAGAATTATGATAGTTTTTGTAGTTGTAATGAAAAAAATAATTTAAAAAACTATTAGAAGTGTTTGGTATTGTTATGAAATATATTTTTAAAAGTATTTTTTATTTAAAAATATATTAAAATACTTTTTTTTAATCTTTTTTTACACTAATATATTAAAATTATCAAAGTCACTAATTAAAACACATCCAAGTAGAATTTGCACACCCAAGTACTCAAAATAATTACACTTTCACCTGCAAAAAGCTGCTGTCCCAATCTCAACTTTCATAACCAAATGCCTAAATTACACAAGCAAAAGGATATTCGCTTCTGACCAGTACGAAATAAAAAAGAAAAGAGTACCTTTTTTTTCTAACAGTAACGTGGCATCACATTTTGAGTTTCTTAAAATTTTCAAGCAACTAACATGTTCCGAACCTGAGTTACATTACTTCCATTTGGACCAGCCACGTGGAGGCAAAATACTACAAAATAAAAGCTATCAAAAGCTGATGACATACATTTAATAGAAAATAATATAAATAATAATTTTAAGATTTTAATTTTTTTATATAATATTAAATTCTTGATAACTAATTACTCATGATATTAAATTTTATTATTTTATTTATTTGATAAAAAATAAATATAAAATATTATAAACCTGTATAAATTTTAAGTTTAAATATAAATTATTTTAAAATTTAAATTTTTAGATAAAATTAATTCTTTAACAACATGCAAGTGGCATCTTGCAAATTTAAAAATTACATCAACTCAATAAAAAAAATAAAAAATAAAAATATTATTACCTCAGTTCCTGCGAGGGACAGTTAACCGCCGGGCGTGCAGCGAGCATCCAAAGCGATGGATATTTAAGATATCGTGGCTTAAACATGGCAGTCGTCAAATCTTGTCATTATTTTAAGATTCAACCCAAAATATATATTTCTATAATTCAGATTGCTAATAAAAAAATCACTTCTAGTAATAAAACACTAATGAAGCCAACCAAAAAAAAAAAGCTTCAAACCTGACAGGGTAAGACAATAAATGCATGTCTTGTTCTATTTTATTTATTTATTCATTCATTCATGGAAACCAAAGTGCACTGCCTTGTCTCTCGCCAGCAATGCCAGGAGGTGGAAGAACACTACAGGTATTGATTGCGCTATATTTCTGCCTCCTGCAATTTTTTAATGAATTGAACTTGAAGTTACTTAAGAGTGGCTTTGTTATGATTCTCATATAAAAAACAACAATAAACATCGATTATATTCCATTTATCAACTGTCTCTACTTCCAGTTTCTTCAATTCCTGTAGTTTGTGGACTCTGTCATCTTATATTCTGTCGGTTTATCAGTAAACACAACACTATTGTTTAGCTTTTTTGTTAGAAAATTACACCAACCTTTTAGAAATAAATCTACATGAAGATATGGGCTTCGATATGATGTTCTTGAACTACCCTTAAAATATTCATTTAGAGAATATATTCTTGAATTATAAGGCAAATGGTTAATAGTTTTTTCATTTTTAATAGTTTTTTTATTTTTAATATTTGTTAGTGCATGTATATTAAGAATTTATTTATTTAAAATATCATCATATTTTATTTTTTAAAAATAATATTTATTTAAATATTAGAGAATACTCATGATATAATCTTTTACAGATATCTCATATTATCTATTTTGATTTATCAGTCCTAGTTATTAGCTATCTTATCTGAAAAAATAAATTATATTATTAGAATCCAGTGATTAACCTATTACTTAATATAAAAATTTTATTAATAAATTAATTGGAATTTTTAAAATATTATCAAATAACATAATAAAAAAAAGCTATTCTTAAGACTTGAGGGGTTTATGAGTCGTGCTAGGTTAAATTTAATACACAATCTAACTTAAAATATTTTGTAAATTATAGATTGACCGATGCATTCAAGAAAAAATTACTTGGAACTAGAGTTTGTGTTTTTTACACGCTTACTTGAGACCCAGACTGACAACATCTAATCAGTTCATAAGCAGGCTCCAACAAATATCCCCCAAATCTTGGACTCTTGGCTATTTTAATCAGGATTGCTGTGTATAGAAGATACTGGGAGACAAGGGATCATGGGAGCACAAGAAGATGCAGCAAAAACAATACGTATATATGTACACTTTATTTATGTTGTGATGGACACTCACAGATACGTGGTATAATATATACAAATGCCCTTTTCACCTTCATCTTTCGGCATTTCGGCATTCAAAGAATAATAAGTTTGACAATTAGCAATTCTTCAGCATTAAATAGCTAGGATCAGATGTAAAACCTACTCCATGCCCTCTTTTTTTATGATTGACATGAACATATAATATTATATATTTTCTTTATTAATATAGGTGTTTAATAACACTTCAGGACTTAAAGATATTGATTGCTCGCATACAGAACAAATCTGTAAACTTCTCGCATTACGCCTATTTTATATTACTCCAAACAGCAAGAAAAGCTAATAAAAACTGAACTCATCCACCGAAAAAAGTAGAGCACGTACTGGCTCAAAACCTACCACAATGATTGGCATGGACTTGCAACTTGTGCCTTGATTGCTGCTCAAATGAAGCATAAATCTCGGACGTGATATGGAAGACATCTGGGGCTCCAAGTTTTTCAAACTGGCTGCAGGATCGATCTTGTGGTCATATGGGGCTCTGCAATTCGAAGACAAGAAGAATCTAATCAAATCTTGTCATTCTAATTCAAAAGGAACAAGAAGCACACAACTAGGGTAATTTATATTGCCTAACATGTCTCGGAAAAAAGGTAAATAGCCATCTTTGAAAACTTCTGTGCATTGAATGAATGCTTTTTCTCCAAATAATATAGCGTTGTAATCTCGATAAAATTGCATATGGGTTAGCTAGACAATGTCTTCAATAAATCGCGAACTAATTAGGATGCCTTTTATACCATATTAATATTAGCAAAATGATACACGGATAGCCATACATGAATTAAAGTGACTCCAAATATAATTTTGGAATAAGCTCAAATTATTAATTTTCTCGGTTATAAATAGTGATTAATTCTAAATTTTCTTTTAAAAAGTAACAAAACAAACTCTAACATTTACAAATCATAAATCCATACAACAAGTGTGTTAAAGAAAAAAACCATAAAACAAATAAACATCCAAACAAAATACATATATTATAAAAATATATAAAAAAATTTAACATTTTAAAATTGTGTTCAAATTAAAAAAAAAAGGATAAATTTGCTGACTTAAGGTAGAGAATCCTTAATAAAATTTAAATCAAAACACGAATATTGACAAATTAAGTGTTGTGGTGGCTGGATTTGTTGTGAAAGGTTGAATTGTATTGAGATTAAAGAAAAGGTAGCTCTCTTTATTATAGAAAAAAATGAATAAAAAAGAAGTAGAAATTGGGGAGGGGGAGGGAAGGGTCAAGCATCAAGTCATAAATTAAATATTACCGACAGATTGACTGATAGAATTTTTCTACGGTAACTCTGTCGGTATAAATGTTATGTCACAATACAATTTGTATTCTTGAATCCCACTGTAATACCCTTTATAATGTTATCGGTATATACCCATTAAATTTTTCCATCAATATAGTCACGGATGAATTTTACAATCGATTAATTTTGTCGATAACGTCGTCTTTAAATCAGGCCTAAGACTCTTGAGTTTGACATTTAAAATGAGCCCAAAGCTTTTAAACTTGATATTACAGTCAAACTCACTTAAACTTGGGTCAATCACATCTAATTTTATTAGTAATATTAAATTTTTTATTATTTATGTTATAAATTTTATTATTTTTATTCTAATTAATATTGTTAATATAATAATTAATAAATTTGAAAGAATATTATTAATATTGAAAAACAACCATAGATTTTATTTGAAGGGTAAAATTTAAAATTATTGTTATTATTATTATTAAAATAAAATATTATTGTTATTGAAGAAAAACCATAAATTTGATTTAAAGAGATTAAAAACTATAAAAAATTGAGTTAGACAAGTTAAATATTATGATTTATATTATAAATATTACTATTGAGTTTAGCGTTGCAATTAGACTCAACGTTCTCAGATTTGGCGTTGCAAGTAAATCTAAGACTTGTGAATCTGGTGTTGTAATCAGATTCAACTCTCTTTAATCTTAATTTTTTTTATATAATTTTTTATAAAAAAATAATTAATAGTGTAATGCAAACTACTTAACTAATTTGAAACTATATAGGATGCCTTTTATCATCACGTAAACAAACAAATTGCTTGTTATCCCATATTAATATTATCAGAATGATACAAGGATAGCCATACATGAATTCATTAGATTAAAACTCGTCTTGGATAATCCTCATGTTAGTGAATTAAAGTGACTCCAAAAAAAAATTTTAGAACAAGCTTAAATCATTAATTCTCTCAATTATAAATAGTGATCCTAAACTGTCTTTCAAAAAAAAAATCAACTGGAATAACAAAATTATTGAAAAATCTTTCATGCTCACTAATAATAGGTTATGTAATGGGTCAAATTTCAAGTGTTTTTACAAGGCACCATCGGATTTAGATGTATAATTTTTCTTCAGGAAACCAACAAAAAATATATAATAAAGTATAAGCTAAGAGAATGATTCAAGACTTGATCTAAAAAATTGATTTAAACCTAACGATGCCTTGTATGTGGAAAGTGTAAATTCAAAAGCAACATTAAGTTTTGTCAAATGGAGGATGACTTAGAAATGTAATTTGGAGTCTTTAAATTTTCCAAAACCCAATTTAAATGCATTGAAGGTATGGTTGAAAATTCTATGCTAACTTTAGGTTTCCACCATCTACAAGATATTTACACCTTGTCTTCTCTTAATGTTGGCAAGGAGCATCACACTTTTCTCAAGAAAGATACATTTCTCAAGTTTTTACCAATTATGGGCCCGAGATATATCCATGTATCTTATCATGGTTTTAATCCCTTTTCGTAAAGTCCATTAACATGCACATTTATAGTGAATCTAAAGCATATGATAAAAAAAATAATAAAAACAAAGAGTAAAGTAATCTAATGTTAGTGGTCTGCCCTTCACATGGTATCGACAACACACACAATCTCGTAATTATCTCCAAAACCTAGCCCATTTCTCTAACTCAACATCCTTATATACACCCACATCACTTTTATCGACCTTTACCTTACGTTTTATTCTAACGCTGCCCGCTCTCTCACTTTCCCACAGTTTCTCTCCCCTTCCCGGAAAATATGTCCAAGTGCAACAAAATCCGGCACATTGTAAGAATCCAGCAAATGCTTAAACGGTGGCGTAGGAAGGCAAGAGTGACCGGAGGAGCAACGAGTTCACGCACTGCGGCACCATCGGATGTCCCCGCGGGCCACGTGGCAGTCTGTGTTGGAGCCAGCTGCAAGAGGTTTGTTGTACGTGCGACGTACCTTAACCATCCCATTTTCAAAAACTTGCTCGTGGAAGCCGAGGAAGTGTACGGTTTCAAAACCGCTGGACCGTTAGCTATCCCATGTGACGAGGCTGTCTTTGAAGAGATTCTCCGGGTCGTATCGAGATCCGACCCCAGCAAATTGGGTCGTTTTTTAAATCTTGAGGATCTTAAGAGATGCTGCCACGTGGGCATGAGGAAAAATATTAAGCTTTTGGGTGAATCAAGACCGTTGCTTCATGGTTAGCGGTTCGGGTTGACTCGGTGAGTCAATGAGTCAAGTAGGCTAACAGTATCGGTAATTTTTTAAACTATTATTTTGAGGGAGGCAGTGAGTGTGCGTGTGTTTTTTCTCTCTCTCTTTTTTAATTTATTTATTGGAGATGGCAAGGAAGGGTTGGTTTTTTTAGTAACCGAGTCATCCCGGGTTGAACCAAAAATGGGATGGAGAATTATTATTGTAATCATATTTTTTTTTATAGAATTATTATTAATATAAGTGTAAATCATGACTCTTTGGACTAATTATTGAAAAGAATATGGCAAAATTTGTATTCGATCAATTCCATAATTAATGAATATATAATAATCTGCTAAATGTTCATTATGCTCTCCTAGCGAGGTAATTAACTCTCTTTTTTTCCTGTTAATTTTACGTTTTCTTTAGAATGGCATCATAATAATGTTAAAGACATTTGAAATTCGAATATAATTTTTTTTTTGGCTGTTAGTATGCTAATTGTCAAAAGAACAAGAAAAAAAAAATGTCCATAGCTTTGGAATTCAAGTTTTGCCAGTGTTGTTTGACGACGATAAGTGTTTTCCATGTATAAAACTTTGAATGGTTTCTTTAGTTTTTGTATTTGTTTGTTAATGCAGCATACAATATTTTTATAAAAATATTTTTTTTAATATAAAATGTATTAACATAATATTTTTTTTTATTTTTAACATCAATATATATTTACAACTAAAACTTATTTAAAAAAAACAAGTTTAATAATAAACAAAAACATCCTTAATCATTCATCTTGTATAAAATTACAAGGTACAAATTGCATGCATTGTTGATATATCACAACACACTGAAATTTAACGCTTCTAATTTCTTGTACATAAGTATTTTTTTTATTTAGATATTCTTATATTTTTTAAAAAATGAGATTAATTTTATTCGGGTTTGTGATTGCTTCTTTTAATAAATATATTTTTTAAAAATTAAATGTATATTTTTATTTTTGTAATGATATAATAATATTTTAACTGCTAAACTAATACTTTATTGATTAATAAGTGGCTTTTGAATAATAATATAATACAATAGAGATAGTTTTTAAAAGTATTTAAAATATAAAAAATAATTGTAAATTTTTGAAAAGAAAATCAAAACTTTTATAAAATACAATTTTACCGCAATTCGCGTTTTGAATATGCTTCTGTTTGTTTGTCAGGATAAGGTGGGTATTTATGAAAAAGCAAAAGTATAGTCTGGCGCCGGTACTTTGTCATCCTGTCAAATGGGGCTACCACTTCATGTTATTTGGCCCCCTCCATATCAAATTCCATCATAAGCTTAACGTCCCGGAGCCACAATTTAATGTTAAGTGACATCATATTTCCTTTTACTTTGTTGGTTTTAATGGTTTTCTTTAATTAGAAACTAAATCTCTTGAATTATGAACAAGTCGTTTCTATTTAGATTAATGTATTTATTAAAAATTTTAATTTCGGAAATTACTTGTAGATTTAACATTAGCCAACTTATCAACCAAATTTAGATGTTTCTAGAATAAAAATATTTTTATGTTATGCAAACAAGTAATTTGATAAACCACCCTCTCTTTCTTTTAAAGTAGTATTTCAGAGTTTAGTAGTGGTTTTTAATGTGTTTTTTATATGAAATATATTAAAAATATATTTTTTAAAAAACTTATTTTGATATTAATATATCAAAATAAAAAAAAACATAAAAATATTCAGAATTTATTTTTAAAATTTTGTGAAACACTATGCATTCCAAACAGCTTTTTAAACATCAAATATAAATTAGAGAAGTTATAATTTGGTTAGTTAAATAGACACTTGATAGATTCAATGTTATCAGAAAAAAGAGATTGTTTTGTTGTTGCCTGAGCTCTATTTAGAAGTGCTGTCGGAATAAAAGATTGATTAATTTTTTTTATTTAAAGTTATTTTTTTATATTTTCAAAAAAATTTCATCTACTGATATCATAAATAAAATTTTAAAAATAAAAAAATTATTTTGATATTTTTTTATTTAATAAACCCATTACCACACTTTTCAACACCTCCTTAAACATTAATCCATGGCTAAGTTGAATTTAAATTCAGAAGTTTAATTATTTTAAAATTAAAATAATGTGGAATGATCAGAGTAGTAATATTAGCGTGCCTCTGCAGTCAATATCCAAAACCGTCTGACAGTTCAGTATGATTGCCGTGCAAATGCTTCCCGATAGTCCAAAACTAACGGAAATGTCAAGGTTCTCCACAGAGAAAGAAAGTGAACAGCCAATTGTAGTGTTCATCAATCGAGCTTGAGGGCCATGAAAGATGTAATGCCATACAAAGAGAGCTGCTGATGTTAACCGCTGCCCAGGTGACGCTGTCCCAGCATGGAACTAGATGTTAAGGGCTGCCTTAGCCCCCTAGTCTTTCATAGCTTCATCTTGGTCCGTTTTGTCAAACGATAGACCAGTCATGCTGTTACAAAAAGATTAGGCAAGGGAATCGTATTAATGAAGAGAATTATTCTGGACATCATGATCAGATACGGCTGTATGGAAGCAATCCATGCCTATCTTAAGGGGAAAGGAAAGTGTACACGAAATATGTAATTATTGACACTTGGTGTCCATTATATTTCAAATGTATTTGAAAGTATAGTTATAATTGTATTTTAAAATGTTTTTTATATTAAAATA